>NC_139990.1:77496556-77500206 GCF_964263955.1 Coregonus lavaretus
CCAAGCCAATGGTGCGCGTCGCCAGCCAGGCCCGGCCTGTTCCTGCTCCCCGCACCAAGCCTATGGTGCGCGTTGCCAACCCGGCCCGGCCTGTTCCTTCTCCTCGCACCAAGCCTGTGGTGCGTGTCGCCAGCCCGGCCCGGCCTGTTCCTGCCCCTCGCACCAAGCCTATGGTGCGCGTCGCCAGCCCGGCCCGGCCTGTTCCTGCTCCCCGCACCAAGCCTGTGGTGCGCGTCGCCAGCCCGGCCCGGCCCGTTCCTGCTCCCCGCACCAAGCCAATGGTGTGCGTCGCCAGCCCGGTCCGGCCCGTTCCTGCTCCCCGCACCAAGCCAGTGGTGCGCATCGTCAGCCCGGCCCGGCCCGTTCCTGCTCCCCGCACCAAGCCAGTGGTGCGCGTCGTCAGCCCGGTCCGGCCCAGCCTGCTCCCCGCACCAAGCCTGTGGTGCGCATCGTCATCCCGGTCCGGCCCGTTCCTGCTCCCCGCACCAAGCCAATGGTGCGCGTCGCCAGCCCGGTCCGGCCCGTTCCTGCTCCCCGCACCAAGCCAGTGGTGCGCATCGTCAGCCCGGTCCGGCCCGTTCCTGCTCCCCGCACCAAGCCAGTGGTGCGTGTCGTCAGCCCGGTCCGGCCCATTCCTGCTCCCCGCACCAAGCCTGTGGTGCGCGTCGTCAGTCCGGCACAGCCCGTGCCTGGTCAGGTACCGGTCAGTTGCTCCACACCGGAGCCTAAGCAATCCGCTCCACCGATGTCCAGTCCAGCTCCAGCCAGCGGGACCAGACCAGGGGCGCTACGGGGGGGTTGTTGGAGGGTGGTGGTCATGCCCGGAGCCGGATCCGCCTCCGAGGTGGAATGCCCACCCGGCCCCTCCCCTGTTGGGTTTATGTTGGCGCGGTCGCAGTCCGCGCCTTTGGGGGGGGGGGGGGGGTACTGTCACGCCCTGGCTCTGGGGACTCTTGTATGTTGAGCCAGGGTGTTAGTTTCTTTGTGTAGTGTCTATGTTTCGTTTTCTATGTTCACGATCTAGTTTAAGTGTTTCTATGTTGGCCGGGGTGGTTCCCAATTAGAGACAGCTGTGTCTTGTTGTCTCTGATTGGGAACCATACTTAGGCAGCCTGTTGTGCACTTGTGTTTTGTGGGATCTTGTTCCGTGTAGGTTTGTGTTTGTTAACCGAGGACTTCACGTTTCGTTTAGTTGTTTTTGTATTTTGTATCTTGTTGCTAGTACACTATTAAAAAGAGATGTATGCATATCACGCTGCGCCTTGGTCCAATCATTATGACGATTGCGAAAACAACTTCCTGGACAAAATTTTCCACTGTAATAGTGAAGGTGTAAACTTGGCAGTAGAAAACCTAAACAGCATATTTGACCTCTCAGCTTCCCTATCAAATCTAAAAATCTCTAACAGAAAACCAAAGAAAAGTAACAACAGTGATAAATGGTTTGATGAAGAATGCAAAAACCTTAGAAAGAAATTGAGAAACCTATCCAACCAAAAACATAGAGACCCAGAAAACCTGAGCCTCCACTATAGTGAATCACTTAAACAATACAGAAATACACTACGGAAAAAAGAAGGAACAGCATGTCAGAAATCAGCTCAATGTAATTGGAAAACACTAAACAAACAACAACATGAAGAGCTATCTATCCAAAATGGAGATGTATGGATAAACCACTTCTCCAATCTTTTTGGCCCTATAACAGAGAACAAACAGCAAAAAAATATACATGATCAAATGCAAATCTTAGAATCAACTATTAAAGACTACCAGAACCCACTGGATTCTCCAATTACATTGAATGAACTACAGGACAAAATACAAACCCTCCAACCCAAAAAGGCCTGTGGTGTTGATGGTATCCTCAATTAAATGATAAAATATACAGACCACAAATTTCAATTAGCTATACTTAAACTCTTTAACATCATCCTTAGCTCTGGCATCTTCTCCAATATTTGGAACCAAGGACTGATCACCTCAATCCACAAAAGTGGAGACAAATTTGACCCCAATAACTACCGTGGGATGTGCATCAACAGCAACCTTGGGAAGATCCTCTGCATTATCATTAACAGCAGACTTGTTAATTTCCTCAGTGAAAACAATGTACTGAGCAAATGTCAAATTGGCTTTTTACCAAATTACCGTACGACAGACCACGTATTCACCCTGCACACCCTAATTGACAAACAAACAAACCAAAACAAAGGCAAAGTCTTATTTTGACTCAATTTGGCATGAGGGTCAGCTATACAAATTGATGGAAAGTGGGGTTGGGGGAAAAACATACAACACTATAAAATCCATGTACACAAACAACAAGTGTGCGGTTAAAATTGGCAAAAAACACACACATTTCTTTCCACAGGGCCGTGGGGTGAGACAGGGATGCAGTTTAAGCCCCACCCTCTTTAACATATATATCAACGAATTGGCGAGGGCACTAGAACAGTCTGCAGCACCCGGCCTCACCCTACTAGAATCTGAAGTCAAATGTCTACTGTTTGCTGATGATCTGGTGCTTCTGTTACCAACCAAGGAGGGCCTACAGCAGCACCTAGATCTTCTGCACAGATTCTGTCAGACCTGGGCCCAGACAGTAAATCTCAGTAAGACAAAAATAATGGTGTTCCAAAAAAGGTCCAGTTGCAAGGACCACAAATACAAATTCCATCTAGACACCGTTGCCCTAGAGCACACAAAAAACTATACATACCTCGGCCTAAACATCAGCGCCACAGGTAACTTCCACAAAGCTGTGAACGATCTGAGAGATAAGGCAAGAAGGGCCTTCTATGCCATCAAAAGGAACATAAAATTTGACATACCAATTAGGATCTGGCTAAAAATACTTGAACCAGTTATAGAACCCATTGCCCATTATGGTTGTGAGGTCTGGGGTCCGCTCACCAACCAAGAATTCACAAAATGAGACAAACACCAAATTGAGACTCTGCATGCAGAATTCTGCAAAAACATCCTCCGTGTACAACGTAAAACACTAAATAATGCATGCAGAGCAGAATTAGGCCAATACCCGCTAATTATCAAAATCCAGAAAAGAGCCGTTAAATTCTATAACCACTTAAAAGGAAGCGATTCCCAAACCTTCCATAACAAAGCCATCACCTACAGAGAGATGAACTTGGAGAAGAGTCCCCTAAGTAAGCTGGTCTTGGGGCTCTGTTCACAACACAAACAGACCCCACAGAGCCCCAGGACAACAACAACAACAACAACAACAACACAATTAGACCCAACCAAATCATGAGAAAACAACCTCCTGCCAAATGTATGACCATATTAGAGACACATTTTTCCCTCAGATTACAGCGATCCACAAAGAATTAGAAAACAAACCCAATTTTGATAAACTCCCTTATCTACTGGGTGAAAAACCACAGTGTGCCATCACAGCTGCAAGATTTGTGACCTGTTGCCACAAGAAAAGGGCAACCAGTGAAGAACAAACACCATTGTAAATACAACCCATATTTATGTTTATTTTATTTTCCCGTTTGTACTTTAACTATTTGCACATTGTTACAACACTGTATATAGACATAATATGACATTTGAAATCTCTTTATTCTTTTGGAACTTCTGAGTGTAATGTTTACTGTTAATATTTATTGTTTATTTCA
>NC_139990.1:77500406-77607906 GCF_964263955.1 Coregonus lavaretus
CATCAACTACATCACTCCTGTCCAGACCCACTACCCCCCACCCCTATCTCCATCAACTATATCACTCCTGTCCAGACCCACTATCCTCCACCTCTATCTCCATCAACTACATCACTCCTGCCCAGACCCACTATCCTCCACCCCTATCTCTATCAACTACATCACTCCTGCCCAGACCCACTATCCTCCACCCCTATCTCCATCAACTACATCACTCCTGCCCAGACCCACTATCCCCCACCCCTATCTCCATCAACTACATCACTCCTGCCCAGACCCACTATCCCCCACCCCTATCTCCATCAACTACATCACTCCTGCCCAGACCCACTATCCTCCACCCCTATCTCCATCAACTACATCACTCCTGCCCAGACCCACTATCCCCCACCCCTATCTCCATCAACTACATCACTCCTGCCCAGACCCACTATCCTCCACCCCTATCTCCATCAACTACATCACTCCTGCCCAGACCCACTATCCTCCACCCCTATCTCCATCAACTACATCACTCCTGTCCAGACCCACTATCCTCCACCCCTATCTCCATCAACTACATCACTCCTGTCCAGACCCACTATCCTCCACCCCTATCTCCATCAACTACATCACTCCTGTCCAGACCCACTATCCTCCACCCCTATCTCCATCAACTACATCACTCCTGTCCAGACCCACTATCCTCCACCCCTATCTCCATCAACTACATCACTCCTGTCCAGACCCACTATCCTCCACCCCTATCTCCATCAACTACATCACTCCTGTCCAGACCCACTATCCTCCACCCCTATCTCCATCAACTACATCACTCCTGTCCAGACCCACTATCCTCCACCCCTATCTCCATCAACTACATCACTCCTGTCCAGACCCACTATCCTCCACCCCTATCTCCATCAACTACATCACTCCTGTCCAGACCCACTATCCTCCACCCCTATCTCCATCAACTACATCACTCCTGTCCAGACCCACTACCCCCACCCCTATCTCCATCAACTACATCACTCCTGCCCAGACCCACTACCCTCCACCCCTATCTCTATCAACTACATCACTCCTGCCCAGACCCACTATCCTCCACCCCTATCTCCATCAACTACATCACTCCTGCCCAGACCCACTATCCTCCACCCCTATCTCCATCAACTACATCACTCCTGCCCAGACCCACTATCCTCCACCCCTATCTCCATCAACTACATCACTCCTGCCCAGACCCACTATCCTCCACCCCTATCTCCATCAACTACATCACTCCTGCCCAGACCCACTATCCTCCACCCCTATCTCCATCAACTACATCACTCCTGTCCAGACCCACTATCCCCCAACCCTATCTCCATCAACTACATCACTCCTGCCCAGACCCACTATCCCCCACCCCTATCTCCATCAACTACATCACTCCTGCCCAGACCCACTATCCTCCACCCCTATCTCCATCAACTACATCACTCCTGTCCAGACCCACTATCCTCCACCCCTATCTCCATCAACTACATCACTCCTGCCCAGACCCACTATCCTCCACCCCTATCTCCATCAACTACATCACTCCTGCCCAGACCCACTATCCTCCACCCCTATCTCCATCAACTACATCACTCCTGCCCAGACCCACTATCCTCCACCCCTATCTCCATCAACTACATCACTCCTGTCCAGACCCACTATCCTCCACCCCTATCTCCATCAACTACATCACTCCTGTCCAGACCCACTATCCTCCACCCCTATCTCCATCAACTACATCACTCCTGCCCAGACCCACTATCCTCCACCCCTATCTCCATCAACTACATCACTCCTGCCCAGACCCACTATCCTCCACCCCTATCTCCATCAACTACATCACTCCTGCCCAGACCCACTATCCTCCACCCCTATCTCCATCAACTACATCACTCCTGCCCAGACCCACTATCCTCCACCCCTATCTCCATCAACTACATCACTCCTGCCCAGACCCACTATCCTCCACCCCTATCTCCATCAACTACATCACTCCTGTCCAGACCCACTATCCTCCACCCCTATCTCCATCAACTACATCACTCCTGTCCAGACCCACTATCCTCCACCCCTATCTCCATCAACTACATCACTCCTGTCCAGACCCACTATCCTCCACCCCTATCTCCATCAACTACATCACTCCTGTCCAGACCCACTATCCTCCACCCCTATCTCCATCAACTACATCACTCCTGCCCAGACCCACTATCCTCCACCCCTATCTCCATCAACTACATCACTCCTGCCCAGACCCACTATCCTCCACCCCTATCTCCATCAACTACATCACTCCTGCCCAGACCCACTATCCTCCACCCCTATCTCCATCAACTACATCACTCCTGCCCAGACCCACTATCCTCCACCCCTATCTCCATCAACTACATCACTCCTGCCCAGACCCACTATCCTCCACCCCTATCTCCATCAACTACATCACTCCTGTCCAGACCCACTATCCCCCACCCCTATCTCCATCAACTACATCACTCCTGCCCAGACCCACTATCCCCCACCCCTATCTCCATCAACTACATCACTCCTGCCCAGACCCACTATCCCCCACCCCTATCTCCATCAACTACATCACTCCTGCCCAGACCCACTATCCTCCACCCCTATCTCCATCAACTACATCACTCCTGTCCAGACCCACTATCCTCCACCCCTATCTCCATCAACTACATCACTCCTGCCCAGACCCACTATCCTCCACCCCTATCTCCATCAACTACATCACTCCTGCCCAGACCCACTATCCTCCACCCCTATCTCCATCAACTACATCACTCCTGCCCAGACCCACTATCCTCCACCCCTATCTCCATCAACTACATCACTCCTGCCCAGACCCACTATCCTCCACCCCTATCTCCATCAACTACATCACTCCTGTCCAGACCCACTATCCTCCACCCCTATCTCCATCAACTACATCACTCCTGTCCAGACCCACTATCCTCCACCCCTATCTCCATCAACTACATCACTCCTGTCCAGACCCACTATCCTCCACCCCTATCTCCATCAACTACATCACTCCTGCCCAGACCCACTATCCTCCACCCCTATCTCCATCAACTACATCACTCCTGCCCAGACCCACTATCCTCCACCCCTATCTCCATCAACTACATCACTCCTGCCCAGACCCACTATCCTCCACCCCTATCTCCATCAACTACATCACTCCTGTCCAGACCCACAATCCTCCACCCCTATCTCCATCAACTACATCACTCCTGTCCAGACCCACTATCCTCCACCCCTATCTCCATCAACTACATCACTCCTGTCCAGACCCACTATCCTCCACCCCTATCTCCATCAACTACATCACTCCTGCCCAGACCCACTATCCTCCACCCCTATCTCCATCAACTACATCACTCCTGCCCAGACCCACTATCCTCCACCCCTATCTCCATCAACTACATCACTCCTGCCCAGACCCACTATCCTCCACCCCTATCTCCATCAACTACATCACTCCTGCCCAGACCCACTATCCTCCACCCCTATCTCCATCAACTACATCACTCCTGTCCAGACCCACTATCCTCCACCCCTATCTCCATCAACTACATCACTCCTGTCCAGACCCACTATCCTCCACCCCTATCTCCATCAACTACATCACTCCTGCCCAGACCCACTATCCTCCACCCCTATCTCCATCAACTACATCACTCCTGCCCAGACCCACTATCCTCCACCCCTATCTCCATCAACTACATCACTCCTGCCCAGACCCACTATCCTCCACCCCTATCTCCATCAACTACATCACTCCTGCCCAGACCCACTATCCTCCACCCCTATCTCCATCAACTACATCACTCCTGTCCAGACCCACTATCCTCCACCCCTATCTCCATCAACTACATCACTCCTGTCCAGACCCACTATCCTCCACCCCTATCTCCATCAACTACATCACTCCTGCCCAGACCCACTATCCTCCACCCCTATCTCCATCAACTACATCACTCCTGCCCAGACCCACTATCCTCCACCCTTATCTCCATCAACTACATCACTCCTGCCCAGACCCACTATCCTCCACCCCTATCTCCATCAACTACATCACTCCTGCCCAGACCCACTATCCTCCACCCCTATCTCCATCAACTACATCACTCCTGCCCAGACCCACTATCCTCCACCCCTATCTCCATCAACTACATCACTCCTGCCCAGACCCACTATCCTCCACCCCTATCTCCATCAACTACATCACTCCTGCCCAGACCCACTATCCTCCACCCCTATCTCCATCAACTACATCACTCCTGTCCAGACCCACTATCCTCCACCCCTATCTCCATCAACTACATCACTCCTGTCCAGACCCACTATCCTCCACCCCTATCTCCATCAACTACATCACTCCTGCCCAGACCCACTATCCTCCACCCCTATCTCCATCAACTACATCACTCCTGTCCAGACCCACTATCCTCCACCCCTATCTCCATCAACTACATCACTCCTGCCCAGACCCACTATCCTCCACCCCTATCTCCATCAACTACATCACTCCTGCCCAGACCCACTATCCTCCACCCCTATCTCCATCAACTACATCACTCCTGTCCAGACCCACTATCCTCCACCCCTATCTCCATCAACTACATCACTCCTGCCCAGACCCACTATCCTCCACCCCTATCTCCATCAACTACATCACTCCTGCCCAGACCCACTATCCTCCACCCCTATCTCCATCAACTACATCACTCCTGTCCAGACCCACTATCCTCCACCCCTATCTCCATCAACTACATCACTCCTGTCCAGACCCACTATCCTCCACCCCTATCTCCATCAACTACATCACTCCTGTCCAGACCCACTATCCTCCACCCCTATCTCCATCAACTACATCACTCCTGTCCAGACCCACTATCCTCCACCCCTATCTCCATCAACTACATCACTCCTGCCCAGACCCACTATCCTCCACCCCTATCTCCATCAACTACATCACTCCTGCCCAGACCCACTATCCTCCACCCCTATCTCCATCAACTACATCACTCCTGTCCAGACCCACTATCCTCCACCCCTATCTCCATCAACTACATCACTCCTGTCCAGACCCACTATCCTCCACCCTATCTCCATCAACTACATCACTCCTGTCCAGACCCACTATCCTCCACCCCTATCTCCATCAACTACATCACTCCTGTCCAGACCCACTATCCTCCACCCCTATCTCCATCAACTACATCACTCCTGCCCAGACCCACTATCCTCCACCCCTATCTCCATCAACTACATCACTCCTGCCCAGACCCACTATCCTCCACCCCTATCTCCATCAACTACATCACTCCTGTCCAGACCCACTATCCTCCACCCCTATCTCCATCAACTACATCACTCCTGTCCAGACCCACTATCCTCCACCCCTATCTCCATCAACTACATCACTCCTGCCCAGACCCACTATCCTCCACCCCTATCTCCATCAACTACATCACTCCTGCCCAGACCCACTATCCTCCACCCCTATCTCCATCAACTACATCACTCCTGCCCAGACCCACTATCCTCCACCCCTATCTCCATCAACTACATCACTCCTGCCCAGACCCACTATCCTCCACCCCTATCTCCATCAACTACATCACTCCTGTCCAGACCCACTATCCTCCACCCCTATCTCCATCAACTACATCACTCCTGTCCAGACCCACTATCCTCCACCCCTATCTCCATCAACTACATCACTCCTGTCCAGACCCACTATCCTCCACCCCTATCTCCATCAACTACATCACTCCTGTCCAGACCCACTATCCTCCACCCCTATCTCCATCAACTACATCACTCCTGCCCAGACCCACTATCCTCCACCCCTATCTCCATCAACTACATCACTCCTGTCCAGACCCACTATCCTCCACCCCTATCTCCATCAACTACATCACTCCTGTCCAGACCCACTATCCTCCACCCCTATCTCCATCAACTACATCACTCCTGTCCAGACCCACTATCCTCCACCCCTATCTCCATCAACTACATCACTCCTGTCCAGACCTACTATCCTCCACCCCTATCTCCATCAACTACATCACTCCTGTCCAGACCCACTATCCTCCACCCCTATCTCCATCAACTACATCACTCCTGTCCAGACCCACTATCCTCCACCCCTATCTCCATCAACTACATCACTCCTGTCCAGACCCACTACCCCCCACCCCTATCTCCATCAACTACATCACTCCTGTCCAGACCCACTACCCCCCACCCCTATCTCCATCAACTACATCACTCCTGTCCAGACCCACTATCCTCCACCCCTATCTCCATCAACTACATCACTCCTGCCCAGACCCACTATCCTCCACCCCTATCTCTATCAACTACATCACTCCTGCCCAGACCCACTATCCTCCACCCCTATCTCCATCAACTACATCACTCCTGCCCAGACCCACTATCCTCCACCCCTATCTCCATCAACTACATCACTCCTGTCCAGACCCACTATCCCCCACCCCTATCTCCATCAACTACATCACTCCTGCCCAGACCCACTATCCCCCACCCCTATCTCCATCAACTACATCACTCCTGTCCAGACCCACTATCCTCCACCCCTATCTCCATCAACTACATCACTCCTGTCCAGACCCACTATCCTCCACCCCTATCTCCATCAACTACATCACTCCTGCCCAGACCCACTATCCTCCACCCCTATCTCCATCAACTACATCACTCCTGCCCAGACCCACTATCCTCCACCCCTATCTCCATCAACTACATCACTCCTGTCCAGACCCACTATCCTCCACCCCTATCTCCATCAACTACATCACTCCTGTCCAGACCCACTATCCTCCACCCCTATCTCCATCAACTACATCACTCCTGTCCAGACCCACTATCCTCCACCCCTATCTCCATCAACTACATCACTCCTGCCCAGACCCACTATCCTCCACCCCTATCTCCATCAACTACATCACTCCTGCCCAGACCCACTATCCTCCACCCCTATCTCCATCAACTACATCACTCCTGCCCAGACCCACTATCCTCCACCCCTATCTCCATCAACTACATCACTCCTGCCCAGACCCACTATCCTCCACCCCTATCTCCATCAACTACATCACTCCTGTCCAGACCCACTATCCTCCACCCCTATCTCCATCAACTACATCACTCCTGCCCAGACCCACTATCCTCCACCCCTATCTCCATCAACTACATCACTCCTGTCCAGACCCACTATCCTCCACCCCTATCTCCATCAACTACATCACTCCTGTCCAGACCCACTATCCTCCACCCCTATCTCCATCAACTACATCACTCCTGCCCAGACCCACTATCCTCCACCCCTATCTCCATCAACTACATCACTCCTGTCCAGACCCACTATCCTCCACCCCTATCTCCATCAACTACATCACTCCTGCCCAGACCCACTATCCTCCACCCCTATCTCCATCACCTACATCACTCCTGTCCAGACCCACTATCCTCCACCCCTATCTCCATCAACTATCCAAGCATTGTTCCATAAGGTTGTGTTTTTAGGGAGTGATATTTGTTCTTGTAGAATCAGTTTC
The DNA here is from genome assembly GCF_964263955.1 of Coregonus lavaretus. Lineage (NCBI taxonomy): Eukaryota > Metazoa > Chordata > Actinopteri > Salmoniformes > Salmonidae > Coregonus > Coregonus lavaretus. The sequence goes on from NC_139990.1 coordinate 77,508,029, forward strand.
ATTTCCTTCCATATTGTTATAGTGTTCTTAACTAGGAAGTTATTAATGTTCTCAGCTTTATCTTTAGAAAATAAACACGTAAAGACATTCTGGGGATGAGCATGTGCATCTTCAGTATGTACCCATTGTTCCACTTTAGTGCATTTAACTAAAAGAAGACTGTTTCATGATGGTGCAGTTTGAAACAGAAACAACAGATCAGAGTTTGATGTATTTTACACTATGATGTTGAATTGAACAGACCCAGTTTCAAATAAAATAAAATCACATTTTATTTGTCACATACACGTGTTTAGCAGATGTTATTGCGGGTGTAGCGAAATGCTTGTGCTTCTAGCTCCGACAGTGCAGTAATATCTAACAAGTAATATCTAACAATTTCACAACATATACCCAATACACACAAAACTAGTAAGGAATGGAATTTAAGAATATATATATATATGGACAAGCAATGACAGAGCGGCATGGACTAAGATACAGTAGAATATTATAGAATACAGTATATACATATGAGATGAGTAATGCAGATATGTAAACATTATTAAAGTGACTAGTGTTCCATTTCTTAAAGTGGCCAGTGATTTCAATAGGCAGCAGCAGCCTCTAATGTGCTAGTGATGGCTATTTAACAGTCTGATGGCCTTAAGATAGAAGCTGTTTTTCATTCTCTCGGTCCCAGCTTTGATGCACCTGTACTGACCTCGCCTTCTGGATGAGAGCGGGATGAACAGGCAGTGGCTCGGGTGGTTGATGTCCTTGATGATATTTTGGGCCTTCCTGTGACATCGGGTGCTGTAGGTGTCCTGGAGGGCGGGTAGTTTGCCCCCGGTAATGCGTTCGGCAGACCGCACCACCCACTGGAGAGCCCTGCGGTTGCGGGCGGTGCAGTTGCCGTACCAGGCGGTGATACAGCCCGACAGGATGCTCTCAATTGTGCATCTGTAAAAGTTTGTGAGGGTTTCAGGTGCTATGCCGAATTTCTTCAGCCTCCTGAGGTTGAAGAGGCGCTGTTGCGTGGGTGGACCATTTCAGTTTGTCGGTGATGTGTACGCCAAGGAACTTGAAGCTTTCCACCTTCTCCACTGCGGTCCCGTCGATGTGGATAGGGGGGTGCACCCTCTGCTGTTTCCTGAAGTCCAGCTTGCCCAACAACAGGTCTTTTCACTTTTCTGATTGGATAACTGTTCTCCTTTATTTACTGAGAATGACAACAGATACAAACCCCTCCCTCTTTCTGTTGTCCAGGCTTCTCAAACTTTCTGTAGGATCAACAGGAAATTGTCCACCCAGTGAGGAGACCAAACAGATATTTCTAACTCCGATGGACTGTCCTGGTTTGGTTTGATGCATATTTATTAGATTGTCTCATTGGGGAAACGGAGTTCATTCTCCAGAGGTTATTATTCAATCATATCTCTTCCTCTGTGTATAATCAATGTCCCTCGTCGCATTGAGAAGGCTATTTATGCTGTCTGTGAGGATATCACCATAGCAACAATCATCTAAACGTTTGGGAACTTCACAGAATAGATCTATTGGAACAAACCACGTTCAAAACCTAATTTGCTGAATTTATTTTGGGAGCAAGTGGGTGGGTGTGTCTTACCAATGTGAATGTCTTGGTATGAACAGTGGGTGTGTCTTACCAATGTGAACGTCTTGGTATAAACAGTGGGTGTGTCTTACCAATGTGAACGTCTTGGTATAAACATCATGTATTGTGTATATAGTCTGTTAATGAATGAGTTCATAAATATAGTTTCAGATGAACGTTACAACTTCTGTGCTATTGTGATGTATTTTGGGCATTGACGTTGAGGAGACAGAAATGCTTGTCAGTGACTCATCTCTTTTTGATATTAAACCATTCCTGACTGGAAGAAGCACTCTGGGCTGAGGATTGTCTGTTCTTCCAGAGAACAGAGCCTGATGTTATGAAGACAATGTGTTACACAGGTGGAGGACGGAGACTGAGCAGCTCACAGAAGTTAACTTGAATAACGCATTCAGTGGTTCAATAACTTCAGATGGCAGTTATTTGTGACCAAAAGCTAAATATGCTGATATGGACCAGTCTTCTACAGTAGTTAGATATATTATCTGATATGGACCAGTCTTCTACGGTAGTTAGATATATTAGCTGATATGGACCAGTCTTCTACAGTTAAGTAGTTAGATATATTATCTGATATGGACCAGTCTTCTACAGTAGTTAGATATATTATCTGATATGGACCAGTCTTCTACAGTAGTTAGATATATTATCTGATATGGACCAGTCTTCTACAGTTAAGTAGTTAGATATATTATCTGATATGGACCAGTCTTCTACAGTAGTTAGATATATTATCTGATATGGACCAGTCTTCTACAGTAGTTAGATATATTATCTGATATGGACCAGTCTTCTACAGTAGTTAGATATATTATCTGATATGGACTAGTCTTCTACAGTAGTTAGATATACAGTGGGGGAAAAAAGTATTTAGTCAGCCACCAATTGTGCAAGTTCTCCCACTTAAAAAGATGAGAGAGGCCTGTAATTTTCATCATAGGTACACGTCAACTATGACAGACAAATTGAGAATAAAAAAATCCAGAAAATCACATTGTAGGATTTTTAATGAATTTATTTGAAAATTATGGTAGAAAATAAGTATTTAGTCACCTACAAACAAGCAAGATTTCTGGCTCTCACAGACCTGTAACTTCTTCTTTAAGAGGCTCCTCTGTCCTCCACTCGTTACCTGTATTAATGGCACCTGTTTGAACTTGTTATCAGTATAAAAGACACCTGTCCACAACCTCAAACAGTTACACTCCAAACTCCACTATGGCCAAGACCAAAGAGCTGTCAAAGGACACCAGAAACAACATTGTAGACCTGCACCAGGCTGGGATGACTGAATCTGCAATAGGTAAGCAGCTTGGTTTGAAGAAATCAACTGTGGGAGCAATTATTAGGAAATGGAAGACATACAAGACCACTGATAATCTCCCTCGATCTGGGGCTCCACGCAAGATCTCACCCCGTGGGGTCAAAATGATCACAAGAACGGTGAGCAAAAAACCCAGAACCACACGGGGGGACCTAGTGAATGACCTGCAGAGAGCTGGGACCAAAGTAACAAAGCCTACCATCAGTAACACACTACGCCGCCAGGGACTCAAATCCTGCAGTGCAAGACGTGTCCACCCTGCTTAAGCCAGTACATGTCCAGGCCCGTCTGAAGTTTGCTAGAGTGCATTTGGATGATCCAGAAGAGGATTGGGAGAATGTCATATGGTCAGATGAAACCAAAATATAACTTTTTGGTAAAAACTCAACTCGTCGTGTTTGGAGGACAAAGAATGCTGAGTTGCATCCAAAGAACACCATACCTACTGTGAAGCATGGGGGTGGAAACATCATGCTTTGGGGCTGTTTTTCTGCAAAGGGACCAGGACGATTGATCCGTGTAAAGGAAAGAATGAATGGGGCCATGTATCGTGAGATTTTGAGTGAAAACCTCCTTCCATCAGCAAGGGCATTGAAGATGAAACGTGGCTGGGTCTTTCACCATGACAATGATCCCAAACACACCGCCCGGGCAACGAAGGAGTGGCTTCGTAAGAAGCATTTCAAGGTCCTGGAGTGGCCTAGCCAGTCTCCAGATCTCAACCCCATAGAAAATCTTTGGAGGGAGTTGAAAGTCCGTGTTGCCCAGCGACAGCCCCAAAACATCACTGCTCTAGAGGAGATCTGCATGGAGGAATGGGCCAAAATACCAGCAACAGTGTGTGAAAACCTTGTGAAGACTTACAGAAAACGTTTGACCTGTGTCATTGCCAACAAAGGGTATATAACAAAGTATTGAGAAACTTTTGTTATTGACCAAATACTTATTTTCCACCATAATTTGCAAATAAATTCATGAAAAATCCTACAATGTGATTTTCTGGATTTGTTTTTCTCATTTTGTCTGTCATAGTTGACGTGTACCTATGATGAAAATTACAGGCCTCTCTCATCTTTTTAAGTGGGAGAACTTGCACAATTGGTGGCTGACTAAATACTTTTTTCCCCCACTGTATTAGCTGATATGGACTAGTCAGAGTCAGATATTTAGAGTTGGGCCAACTTTTAAAATGGTTAATATTGTTCCAACTCTATACATTCAGTTACATAGCATTGTTTAAATATTCCCCTTGTAATGCTAATGGGAAGCTAACATGGCTGCCATAGAATGTTCTAGTGTCACGTAAATGCATCATAATGTAGAAACCTCAATGCCCCCACTCTGACCCACCTGCTATTAGTGAGTAGTTGCATCCTATTGGAACCAACTAACATGAGACTTGGAAAAAGAAGGCAGGACATCCAACGTCGCGCACAAAATGTGCAGATTTATTTCTTGCTTTTTAAAGTTGACCAAAAAACAGAATCCTGTGTTAAAAAAACTACAGGGTCACTAAATACAGGAAACCAATACAAAACCTACAAAATCCAACAAGTACAAACATTTTGTTCGACACAATTTTACAGTATAAATTTATACAATACTGTTTGTGTTTATTTGGCACATGACCACATGATGCTATCGTTGATTTATTTCTTACAGAAACGTTACATCTGACAGCTTAAAACAGTATAGAAATACAATAAAAGCAATTACACAATGTGAAAATCATTGCAGTAGTTGTGATCCTCAGTTATTTCAATGTACTTCTTTCTTTACAAAACAGCAGTTATTTTCAAAAGAACATTCAAAGATTTGTCCAATGAACAGTAAGCCAACTGAAACCACTGAGTTAGGCCCTGATCTGGGGGCCTCAGTTACATTCAATTAACAGGAGATAGAAGGGTTAGTTCAATGGGTTCTGGAATGAGCAACTGGCGCAGGACTGTATGCTACGGGGGGGTTGGAGAGGAGAACGCCTGTGAGCTCTGAGAGGATGTCCAATATTATATGTACTGTATATACTGTATATGGAGATGACTCATGTCATATACACACTATACGTTACATACTGTATATACTGTATATGGAGATGACTCATGTCATATACACACTATACGTTACATACTGTATATACTGTATATGGAGATGACTCATGTCATATACACACTATACGTTACATACTGTATATACTGTATATGGAGATGACTCATGTCATATACACACTATACGTTACATACTGTATATACTGTATATGGAGATGACTCATGTCATATACACACTATACGTTACATACTGTATATACTGTATATGGAGATGACTCATGTCATATACACACTATACGTTACATACTGTATATACTGTATATGGAGATGACTCATGTCATATACACACTATACGTTACATACTGTATATACTGTATATGGAGATGACTCATGTCATATACACACTATACGTTACATACTGTATATACTGTATATGGAGATGACTCATGTCATATACACACTATACGTTACATACTGTATATACTGTATATGGAGATGACTCATGTCATATACACACTATACGTTACATACTGTATATACTGTATATGGAGATGACTCATGTCATATACACACTATACGTTACATACTGTATATACTGTATATGGAGATGACTCATGTCATATACACACTATACGTTACATACTGTATATACTGTATATGGAGATGACTCATGTCATATACACACTATACGTTACATACTGTATATACTGTATATGGAGATGACTCATGTCATATACACACTATACGTTACATATGTGTGTGTGCGTTCATTGGTCACTACATGACTAAAAGTATGTGGACACCTGCTAGTCCAACATCTCATTCCAAAATCATGGGCATTAATATGGAGTTGGTCCCCCCTTTGCTGCTATAACAGCCTCCATTCCTCTGGGAAGGCTTTCCACTAGATGTTGGAACATTGCTGCGGGGACTTGCTTCCATTCAGCCACAAGAGCATTGGTGAGGTCGGGCACTGATGTTGGGCGATTAGGCCTGGCTCGCAGTCGGCGTTCCAATTCATCCCAAAGGTGTTCGATGGGGTTGAGGTCAGGGCTCTGTGCAGGTCAGTCAAGTTCTTCCACACCGATCTCGACAAACCATTTCTGTATGGACCTCACTTTCTGCACAGAGGGCATTGTCATGCTAAAACAGGAAAGGGCCTTCCCCAAACTGTTGCCACAAAGATGGAAGCACAGGATAGTCTAGAATGTCATTGTATGCTGTAGCGTTAAGATTTCCCTTCACTGGAACTAAGGGTCCTAGCCCGGACCATGGAAAACAGCCCCAGACCATTATTTCTCCTCCACCAAACTTTACAGTTGGCACTATGCATTCTGGCAGGTAGCGTTCTTCTGGCATCCACCAAACCCAGATTTGTCTGTCGGACTGCCAGATGGTGAAGCGTGATTCATCACTCCAGAGAATGCGTTTCCACTGCTCCAGAGTCCAATGGTGGCGAGCTTTACACCACTCCAGCCGACGCTTGGCATTGCGCATGGTGATCTTAGGCTTGGGCTGCTTGGCCATGGAAACACATTTTATGAAGCTCCCGACAAACAGTTATTGTACTGACATTGCTTCCAGAGGCAGTTTGGAACTCAGCAGTGAGTGTTGCAACTGAGGACAGAGGATTTTTACATGCTACAGCATTGGGCGGTCCCGTTCTGTGAGCTTGTGTGGCCTACCACTTCGCGGCTGAGCAGTTGTTGCTCCTAGACGTTTCCACTTCACAATAACAGCACTTACAGTTGACCGGGGAAGCTCTAGCAGGGCAGAAATGTGACGAACTGACATGTTGGAAAGGTGGCATCCTTTGACGGTGCCACGTTGAAAGTCACTGAGCTCTTCAGTATGGCCATTCTACTGCCAACGTGTGCTCGATTTTTTACACCTGTCAGCAACGGGTGTGGCTGAAATAGTCAAATCCACTAATTTGAAGTGGTGTCCACATACTTTTGTAAAATATATACAGTGCATTCGGAAAGTATTCAGACCCCTTGACTTTTTCCACATTTTGTTACGTTACAGCCGCATTCTAAAATGGATTAAAAAAAAAAAAATGTCCCTCATCAATCTACACACAATACCCCATAACGACAAAGCGAAAACAGGTTTTTAGAAATGTTTGCAAATGTATTTACAACAAAAACAGAAATACCTTTATTTACATAAGCATTCAGACCCTTTGCTATGAGACTCGACATTGAGCTCAGGTGCATCCTGTTTCCATTGATCATTCTTGAGATGTTTCTACAACTTGATTGGAGTCCACCTGTGGTAACTTCAATTGATTGGACATGATTTGGAAAGGCACACACCTGTCTATATAAGGTCCCACAGTTGACAGTGCATGTCAGAGCAAAAACCAAGCCATGAGGTCGAAGGAATTGTCCGTAGAGCTCCGAGACAGGATTGTGTCGAGGCACAGATCTGGGGAAGGGTACCAAAAAATTTCTGCAGCATTGAAGGTCCCCAAGAACACAGTGGCCTCCATCAGTCTTAAATGGAAGAAGTTTGGACCCACCAAGACTCTTCCTAGAGCTGGCCGCCCGGCCAAACTGAGCAATCAGGGAAGAAGGGCCTTGGTCAGGGAGGTGACCAAGAACCCAATGGTCACTCTGACAGAGCTCCAGAGTTCCTCTGTGGAGATGGGAGAATCTTCCAGAAGGACAACCATATCTGCAGCACTCCAGCAATCAGGCCTTTATGGTAGAGTGGCCAGACGGAAGCCACTCCTCAGTAAAAGGCACATGACAGCCCGCTTGGAGTTTGCCAAAAGGCACCTAAAGGACTCTCAGACTATGAGAAACAAGATTCTCTGGTCTGATGAAACCAAGATTGAACTCTTTGGCCTGAATGCCAAGTGTCACGTCTGGAGGAAACCTGGCACTATCCCTACGGTGAAGCATGTTGGTGGCAGCATCATGCTGTGGGGATGTTTTTCAGCGGCAGGGACTGGGAGACTAGTCAGGATCGAGGGAAAGATGAACGGAGCAAAGTACAGAGAGATACTTGATGAAAATCTGCTCCAGAGCGCTCAGGACCTCAGACTGGGGCGAAGGTTCACCTTCCAACAGGACAACGACCCTAAGCACACAGCCAAGATAACACAGGAGTGGCTTTGGGACAAGTCCCTGAATGTCCTTGAGAGGCCCAGCCAGAGCCCGGACTTGAACCCGATCGAACATCTCTGGAGAGACCTGAAAATAGCTGTGCAGCGACGCTCCCCATCCAACCTGACAGAGCTTGAGAGGATCTGCAGAGAAGAATGGGAGAAACTCCCCAAATACAGGTGTGCCAAGCTTGTAGCGTCATACCCAAGAAGACTCAAGGCTGTAATCGCTGCCAAAGGTGCTTCAACAAAGTAATGAGTAAAGGGTCTGAATACTTATGTAAATGTAATATTTCAGTTTTTAAAGTTTCTAAAAACCTGTTTTTGCTTTGTCATTATGGTATTGTGTGTAGATTGATGAGGGAAAGAAAACAATTTAATCCATTTTAGAATAAGACTGTAACGTAACAAAAATTTTAAAAAGTCACGGGGTCTGAATACTTTCTGAATGCACTGTTTATACACACACACGTATAGATGTATGTGTGTATATATATATATATATATATATATATATATATATATATATATATATATATATATATATATATATATATACACACACACACACAGATATATATATATATATACTGTATATGACTCAGGGCCAGATCCATGGCTCAGATCCTTGTTAGGGGGTCGTAGTTGTGGTGTGGTTTCGTAGAACGGGGTTGTGGTTTATTATAACGGGGTTGTGGTTCAGTAGAACGGGGGGGGTTGTGGTTGTGTTGTGGTTCAGTAGAACGGGGGGGGTTGTGGTTGTGTTGTGGTTCAGTAGAACGGGGTGTTGTGGTTGTGTTGTGGTTCAGTAGAACGGGGGGTTGTGATTGTGTTGTGGTTCAGTAGAACAGGGGGTTGTGGTTGTGTTGTAGTTCAGTAGAACGGGGGGGTTGTGGTTGTGTTGTGGTTCAGTAGAACGGGGGGTTGTGGTTGTGTTGTGGTTCAGTAGAACAGGGGGGGTTGTGGTTGTGTTGTGGTTCAGTAGAACAGGGGGTTGTGGTTGTGTTGTGGTTCAGTAGAACGGGGGGGTTGTGGTTGTGTTGTGGTTCAGTAGAACAGGGGGTTGTGGTTGTGTTGTGGTTCAGTAGAACGGGGGGTTGTGGTTGTGGTTGTATTGTGGTTCAGTAGAAGAGGGGGTTGTGGTTGTGTTGTGGTTCAGTAGAACGGGGGGTTGTGGTTGTATTGTGGCTCAGTAGAACGGGGGGGTTGTGGTTGTGTTGTGGTTCAGTAGAACAGGGGGTTGTGGTTGTATTGTGGTTCAGTAGAACGGGGGGGTTGTGGTTGTGTTGTGGTTCAGTAGAACGGGGGGGTTGTGGTTGTGTTGTGGTTCAGTAGAACGGGGGGGTTGTGGTTGTGTTGTGGTTCAGTAGAACGGGGGGGTTGTGGTTGTGTTGTGGTTCAGTAGAACGGGGGGGTTGTGGTTGTGTTGTGGTTCAGTAGAACGGGGGGGTTGTGGTTGTGTTGTGGTTCAGTAGAACGGGGGGTTGTGGTTGTGTTGTGGTTCAGTAGAACGGGGGGTTGTGGTTGTGTTGTGGTTCAGTAGAATGGGGAGGTTGTGGTTGTGTTGTGGTTCAGTAGAACGGGGGGGTTGTGGTTGTGTTGTGGTTCAGTAGAACGGGGGGTTGTGGTTGTGTTGTGGTTCAGTAGAACGGGGGGGTTGTGTTGTGGTTCAGTAGAACGGGGGGTTGTGGTTGTGTTGTGGTTCAGTAGAACGGGGGGTTGTGGTTGTGTTGTGGTTCAGTAGAACGGGGGGTTGTGGTTGTGTTGTGGTTCAGTAGAACGGGGGGTTGTGGTTGTGTTGTGGTTCAGTAGAACGGGGGGTTGTGGTTGTGTTGTGGTTCAGTAGAACGGGGGGTTGTGGTTGTGTTGTGGTTCAGTAGAACGGGGGGGTTGTGTTGTGGTTCAGTAGAACGGGGGGGGTTGTGTTGTGGTTCAGTAGAACGGGGGGGTTGTGGTTGTGTTGTGGTTCAGTAGAACAGGGGGGGTTGTGGTTGTGTTGTGGTTCAGTAGAACGGGGGGTTGTGGTTGTGTTGTGGTTCAGTAGAACGGGGGGTTGTGTTGTGGTTCAGTAGAACGGGGGGGTTGTGGTTGTGTTGTGGTTCAGTAGAACAGGGGGGGTTGTGGTTGTGTTGTGGTTCAGTAGAACGGGGGGGTTGTGGTTGTGTTGTGGTTCAGTAGAACAGTGAAGGGGTTCAATAAGCACAGATGACCATGCTTCAACCATAACTAACTAAGACAGCACAACATATCTAGTGACGTACGGTACTGTACCCCATTCAACAGGGCACATCTAGGTGTGGTAGTCAGTGGTCTATGGTCGTTGGCCAGCGTTAGCCGTCATAGCTGCTCTGTCTACAAAGCTTTGTGGCCGTTGACAAACCACAGAAATGTTGGTTATCCATAATAACACAGTGACTTTCACAACATTACTGGGAGGGAGGACACAGGCTAGTCAATCACCACTGAAGACCATCAGCAAATGAACACACGTACAGGTACTGCTCAAAAACAAACCCCTCCTTTAAAAATGATTGAAACTTCTTTAACATGCGCCAGTTAAAACATCTAAAATGTTAGTAAATCAGAACTAAAACAGATCTGCATGCTTGATATCCTTTAAACAACTAAGGAAACACATCTCATAACATTTGTTCTGTAACCCGTGGTTCTGGTTCTGAGGCCGGATGGTTTCTGAACATTAGAACTATTTAGAAAGCGCTAACATTTCTGTTTTCTACTTTTAGGGGGGGGGGGGTCTCGTTTAACTTATTAACAGCCCAGAAGGCTGTGGTCAAATGTCTTGAAGGCTCTGCTTAAGGATCACTCATATGATTTACATTTTAAATGCATTTGACCATTTTAAAGTCATTTTTCTGCGTAAAATAATGTGTTTAAGAGAAGCCTGTCAAAAGGAACCATGCAGTTAACATCAATGATCCCATTCTCTGTGACAGGCGGGCCAGATATGGGCTGTGTCCCAAACGGGCACCCTATCCCCTATATAGTGCACTACTTTAGACCAGAGAATGGCACCCTATTCCCTCTATAGTGCACTACTTTAGACCAGAAGGGCCCTGTTAGTGCACTATGTAGGGAACAGGGTGCCGTTTGGGACTCATCCATGGGGACAGTCCTCTTCCTTTATTTGACTACTTCAAACCATGACTACGGGCCTTTAACAGTATCTGCACAGCACTATATGGAGACCCCATCTTCAACCCGTCTGAAAATACCACGCAGAAACATTACAACTAAACACAAGTGTATCAACCTTGAAAAACACATCCACATTATAACAGTAAAATAACTACAACAATTCTCTCTCTCTCTCTCTCTCTCTCTCTCTCTCTCTCTCTCTCTCTCTCTCTCTCTCTCTCTCTCTCTCTCTCTCTCTCTAGCTAGGAGGACCTAGTTGAGGGCAGTCCAGTACACTGACAACCAAACTGAGACTCCAGTTTACAGCCTTAAAACAGGAGGTCTGTGTCCCAAATGGCAGCCTATTCCCTACATGGAGCACTGCTTATGACCAGCGCCTATAGGGATTTGGTTAAAAGTAGTGCCCTATACAGGGAATAGGGTCCTGGGCCTTATCAAATACATGGAGAGTGGACTGGACCACATCATGACTGGTACCCCTGTCGATGTAGTTAGGTCTCTGCTGGGGATTGGTTAAAGAGAGGAGGAGGGAGGAGTCTGGAGAACATGGCTGGCTCTCATTGGCCCATTGTCTTCAGTGTCATCATTTGAAGGCATGGCTTGTCTTCTTCATCAGTTTGCCCCAAAGTGGAGGAGGGAGGGGCTACTTGGATTCACCCAAATAAGCACTGGAAATAGAATGACAAAGACGGGTTAGTGATCCACACAGCATGAGGGGTAGGTTGGTGGATGTAACAGACGGGTTAGTGATCCACACAGCATGAGGGGTAGGTTTGTGGATGTAACAGACGGGTTAGTGATCCACACAGCATGAGGGGAAGGTTGGTGGATGTAACAGACGGGTTAGTGATCCACACAGCATGAGGGGTAGGTTTGTGGATGTAACAGACGGGTTAGTGATCCACACAGCATGAGGGGTAGGTTTGTGGATGTAACAGACGGGTTAGTGATCCACACAGCATGAGGGGTAGGTTGGTGGATGTAACAGACGGGTTAGTGATCCACACAGCATGAGGGGTAGGTTTGTGGATGTAACAGACGGGTTAGTGATCCACACAGCATGAGGGGTAGGTTGGTGGATGTAACAGACGGGTTAGTGATCCACACAGCATGAGGGGTAGGTTTGTGGATGTAACAGACGGGTTAGTGATCCACACAGCATGAGGGGTAGGTTTGTGGATGTAACAGACGGGTTAGTGATCCACACAGCATGAGGGGTAGGTTGGTGGATGTAACAGACGGGTTAGTGATCCACTCAGCATGAGGGGTAGGTTGGTGGATGTAACAGACGGGTTAGTGATCCACACAGCATGAGGGGTAGGTTTGTGGATGTAACAGACGGGTTAGTGATCCACACAGCATGAGGGGTAGGTTGGTGGATGTAACAGACGGGTTAGTGATCCACACAGCATGAGGGGTAGGTTTGTGGATGTAACAGACGGGTTAGTGATCCACACAGCATGAGGGGAAGGTTGGTGGATGTAACAGACGGGTTAGTGATCCACACAGCATGAGGGGTAGGTTGGTGGATGTAACAGACGGGTTAGTGATCCACACAGCATGAGGGGAAGGTTGGTGGATGTAACAGACGGGTTAGTGATCCACACAGCATGAGGGGTAGGTTTGTGGATGTAACAGACGGGTTAGTGATCCACACAGCATGAGGGGTAGGTTTGTGGATGTAACAGACGGGTTAGTGATCCACACAGCATGAGGGGTAGGTTTGTGGATGTAACAGACGGGTTAGTGATCCACACAGCATGAGGGGTAGGTTGGTGGATGTAACAGACGGGTTAGTGATCCACTCAGCATGAGGGGTAGGTTGGTGGATGTAACAGACGGGTTAGTGATCTACACAGCATGAGGGGTAGGTTTGTGGATGTAACAGACGGGTTAGTGATCCACACAGCATGAGGGGTAGGTTTGTGGATGTAACAGACGGGTTAGTGATCCACACAGCATGAGGGGTAGGTTGGTGGATGTAACAGACGGGTTAGTGATCCACACAGCATGAGGGGTAGGTTTGTGGATGTAACAGACGGGTTAGTGATCCACACAGCATGAGGGGAAGGTTGGTGGATGTAACAGACGGGTTAGTGATCCACTCAGCATGAGGGGTAGGTTGGTGGATGTAACAGACGGGTTAGTGATCCACACAGCATGAGGGGTAGGTTGGTGGATGTAACAGACGGGTTAGTGATCCACTCAGCATGAGGGGTAGGTTGGTGGATGTAACAGACGGGTTAGTGATCCACACAGCATGAGGGGTAGGTTGGTGGATGTAACAGACGGGTTAGTGATCCACACAGCATGAGGGGTAGGTTTGTGGATGTAACAGACGGGTTAGTGATCCACACAGCATGAGGGGTAGGTTGGTGGATGTAACAGACGGGTTAGTGATCCACACAGCATGAGGGGTAGGTTTGTGGATGTAACAGACGGGTTAGTGATCCACACAGCACGAGGGGTAGGTTGGTGGATGTAACAGACGGGTTAGTGATCCACACAGCACGAGGGGTAGGTTGGTGGATGTAACAGACGGGTTAGTGATCCATACAGCACGAGGGGTAGGTTTGTGGATGTAACAGACGGGTTAGTGATCCACACAGCATGAGGGGTAGGTTTGTGGATGTAACAGACGGGTTAGTGATCCACACAGCATGAGGGGTAGGTTTGTGGATGTAACAGACGGGTTAGTGATCCACACAGCATGAGGGGTAGGTTTGTGGATGTAACAGACGGGTTAGTGATCCACACAGCATGAGGGGTAGGTTTGTGGATGTAACAGACGGGTTAGTGATCCACACAGCATGAGGGGTAGGTTGGTGGATGTAACAGACGGGTTAGTGATCCACACAGCATGAGGGGTAGGTTTGTGGATGTAACAGACGGGTTAGTGATCCACACAGCATGAGGGGTAGGTTTGTGGATGTAACAGACGGGTTAGTGATCCACACAGCATGAGGGGTAGGTTTGTGGATGTAACAGACGGGTTAGTGATCCACACAGCATGAGGGGTAGGTTGGTGGATGTAACAGACGGGTTAGTGATCCACACAGCATGAGGGGTAGGTTGGTGGATGTAACAGACGGGTTAGTGATCCACACAGCATGAGGGGTAGGTTTGTGGATGTAACAGACGGGTTAGTGATCCACACAGCATGAGGGGTAGGTTGGTAGATGTAACAGACGGGTTAGTGATCCACACAGCATGAGGGGAAGGTTTGTGGATGTAACAGACGGGTTAGTGATCCACACAGCATGAGGGGTAGGTTTGTGGATGTAACAGACGGGTTAGTGATCCACACAGCATGAGGGGTAGGTTGGTGGATGTAACAGACGGGTTAGTGATCCACACAGCATGAGGGGTAGGTTGGTGGATGTAACAGACGGGTTAGTGATCCACACAGCATGAGGGGTAGGTTGGTGGATGTAACAGACGGGTTAGTGATCCACACAGCATGAGGGGTAGGTTGGTGGATGTAACAGACGGGTTAGTGATCCACACAGCATGAGGGGTAGGTTGGTGGATGTAACAGACGGGTTAGTGATCCACACAGCATGAGGGGTAGGTTGGTGGATGTAACAGACGGGTTAGTGATCCACACAGCATGAGGGGTAGGTTGGTGGATGTAACAGACGGGTTAGTGATCCACACAGCATGAGGGGTAGGTTGGTGGATGTAACAGACGGGTTAGTGATCCACACAGCATGAGGGGTAGGTTTGTGGATGTAACAGACGGGTTAGTGATCCACACAGCATGAGGGGTAGGTTGGTAGATGTAACAGACGGGTTAGTGATCCACACAGCATGAGGGGAAGGTTTGTGGATGTAACAGACGGGTTAGAGATCCACACAGCATGAGGGGTAGGTCGGTGGATGTAACAGACGGGTTAGTGATCCACACAGCATGAGGGGTAGGTTGGTGGATGTAACAGACGGGTTAGTGATCCACACAGCATGAGGGGTAGGTTTGTGGATGTAACAGACGGGTTAGTGATCCACACAGCATGAGGGGTAGGTTGGTAGATGTAACAGACGGGTTAGTGATCCACACAGCATGAGGGGTAGGTTTGTGGATGTAACAGACGGGTTAGTGATCCACACAGCATGAGGGGTAGGTTGGTGGATGTAACAGACGGGTTAGTGATCCACACAGCATGAGGGGAAGGTTTGTGGATGTAACAGACGGGTTAGTGATCCACACAGCATGAGGGGAAGGTTTGTGGATGTAACAGACGGGTTAGTGATCCACACAGCATGAGGGGTAGGTTGGTAGATGTAACAGACGGGTTAGTGATCCACACAGCATGAGGGGTAGGTTTGTGGATGTAACAGACGGGTTAGTGATCCACACAGCATGAGGGGTAGGTTGGTAGATGTAACAGACGGGTTAGTGATCCACACAGCATGAGGGGTAGGTTTGTGGATGTAACAGACGGGTTAGTGATCCACACAGCATGAGGGGTAGGTCGGTGGATGTAACAGACGGGTTAGTGATCCACACAGCATGAGGGGTAGGTCGGTGGATGTAACAGACGGGTTAGTGATCCACACAGCATGAGGGGTAGGTTGGCGGATGTAACAGACGGGTTAGTGATCCACACAGCATGAGGGGTAGGTTGGCGGATGTAACAGACGGGTTAGTGATCCACACAGCATGAGGGGTAGGTTGGTGGATGTAACAGACGGGTTAGTGATCCACTCAGCATGAGGGGTAGGTTGGTGGATGTAACAGACGGGTTAGTGATCCACTCAGCATGAGGGGTAGGTTGGTGGATGTAACAGACGGGTTAGTGATCCACTCAGCATGAGGGGTAGGTTGGTGGATGTAACAGACGGGTTAGTGATCCACACAGCATGAGGGGTAGGTTGGTGGATGTAACAGACGGGTTAGTGATCCACACAGCATGAGGGGTAGGTTGGTGGATGTAACAGACGGGTTAGTGATCCACACAGCATGAGGGGTAGGTCGGTGGATGTAACAGACGGGTTAGTGATCCACACAGCATGAGGGGTAGGTTGGTGGATGTAACAGACGGGTTAGTGATCCACACAGCATGAGGGGTAGGTTGGTGGATGTAACAGACGGGTTAGTGATCCACACAGCATGAGGGGTAGGTTGGCGGATGTAACAGACGGGTTAGTGATCCACACAGCATGAGGGGTAGGTTGGTGGATGTAACAGACGGGTTAGTGATCCACACAGCATGAGGGGTAGGTTGGTGGATGTAACAGACGCGTTAGTGATCCACACAGCATGAGGGGTAGGTTTGTGGATGTAACAGACGGGTTAGTGATCCACACAGCATGAGGGGTAGGTCGGTGGATGTAACAGACGGGTTAGTGATCCACACAGCATGAGGGGTAGGTTTGTGGATGTAACAGATGGGTTAGTGATCCACACAGCATGAGGGGTAGGTCGGTGGATGTAACAGACGGGTTAGTGATCCACACAGCATGAGGGGTAGGTTGGTGGATGTAACAGACGGGTTAGTGATCCACACAGCATGAGGGGTAGGTTGGTGGATGTAACAGACGGGTTAGTGATCCACACAGCATGAGGGGTAGGTTTGTGGATGTAACAGACGGGTTAGTGATCCACACAGCATGAGGGGTAGGTTGGTGGATGTAACAGACGGGTTAGTGATCCACACAGCATGAGGGGTAGGTTGGCGGATGTAACAGACGGGTTAGTGATCCACTCTGTTTCAGATATTCAGTATTTTCTCTATTCACCTGGAACTACAGAAGGTGGTAAGAGCAACCCTCTTCAATCTCACACTAGGGGTGAGCCACAGACAGGAAGAACACTGACAGGGAACCTAAATGAATAGAGTGGATCCTTACATTGTGTGTTGCCCCCCCAGGGTAGGGTGGTTTAGAACTGTCCAGCGCTGCTGGGGTCACACTGTAACAGACGCACGATGGAGGGGTCACTTTTAGCACCCTTAATGAACTCCTCCAGAGACAGTTTACCTGGAGAAACACAACAACAGGAGACAGTCAGGTTATATTAACCCTTAATCAACTGCTCCAGAGACAGTTACAGGTGGTAATGCTAGAAGGCAGATCTGGGATTATTAACTGTTGGTAATGCTAGAAGGAAGATATGGGATTATTAACTGGTGGTAATGCTAGAAGGCAGATATGGGATTATTAACTGGTGGTAATGCTAGAAGGCAGATCTGGGATTATTAACTGTTGGTAATGCTAGAAGGAAGATATGGGATTATTAACTGGTGGTAATGCTAGAAGGCAGATATGGGATTATTAACTGGTGGTAATGCTAGAAGGCAGATATGGGATTATTAACTGTTGGTAATGCTAGAAGGCAGATCTGGGATTATTAACTGTTGGTAATGCTAGAAGGTAGATATGGGATTATTAACTTTCCATCAACAGGTGGCAGTACTGAGATTCATTATTCATCACACACTCCCAGACTCCCCCAACACACACTCCCAGACTCCCCCAACACACACTCCCAGACTCCCCCCAACACACCCTCCCAGACTCCCCCCAACACACCCTCCCAGACTCCCCCCAACACACCCTCCCAGACTCCCCCCAACACACACTCCCAGACTCCCCCAACACACACTCCCAGACTCCCCCCAACACACCCTCCCAGACTCCCCCAACACACCCTCCCAGACTCCCCCCAACACACTCCCACAGTCCCCCCAACACACACTCCCAGACTCCCCCCAACACACCCTCCCAGACTCCCCCAACACACACTCCCAGACTCCCCCCAACACACCCTCCCAGACTCCCCCCAACACACACTCCCAGACTCCCCCAACACACACTCCCAGACTCCCCCAACACACCCTCCCAGACTCCCCCAACACACCCTCCCAGACTCCCCCAACACACACTCCCAGACTCCCCCCAACACACACTCCCAGACTCCCCCAACACACCCTCCCAGACTCCCCCCAACACATCCTCCCAGACTCCCCCAACACACACTCCCAGACTCCCCCCAACACACCCTCCCAGACTCCCCCCAACACACTCCCAGACTCCCCCCAACACACACTCCCAGACTCCCCCAACACACCCTCCCAGACTCCCCCCAACACACCCTCCCAGACTCCCCCCAACACACTCCCAGACTCCCCCCAACACACCCTCCCAGACTCCCCCCAACACACCCTCCCAGACTCCCCCCAACACACCCTCCCAGACTCCCCCCAACACACACTCCCAGACTCCCCCAACACACCCTCCCAGACTCCCCCCAACACACCCTCCCAGACTCCCCCCAACACACCCTCCCAGACTCCCCCCAACACACCCTCCCAGACTCCCCCCAACACACACTCCCAGACTCCCCCAACACACCCTCCCAGACTCCCCCCAACACACCCTCCCAGACTCCCCCCAACACACCCTCCCAGACTCCCCCCAACACACCCTCCCAGACTAGTCCTCCAGTACTCGTGATTGGAATAATGAGCCAGAGAAAGACAGCATAGATAGTCTTCCCCCTCTAGCTCCTCCCCCTCTCTCTCATCTCTCTCCAATAGAGTTACAGTGTCTTCTCTGTTCAGTGTGATATATATATATATATTTGTTTACCTTTATTTAAATAAGCAAGTCAGTTAAGAACAAATTCTTATTTACAATGACGGCCTACCAAAAGGCAAAAGGCCTCCTGCGGGGACGAGGCTGGGATAGACCTAAGACAACAACACAACATGGAAGCAACACATCACGACAAGAGAGACGCCACAACACTACATAAAGAGAGAGAGACACCACAACACTACATAAAGAGAGAGAGACACCACAACACTACATAAAGAGAGACGCCACAACACTACATAAAGAGAGAGACACCACAACACTACATAAAGAGAGAGAGACGCCACAACACTACATAAAGAGAGACACCACAACACTACATAAGAGACACCACAACACTACATAAAGAGAGACACCACAACACTACATAAAGAGAGACACCACAACACTACATAAGAGACACCACAACACTACATAAAGAGAGACGCCACAACACTACATAAAGAGAGACGCCACAACACTACATAAAGAGAGACACCACAACACTACATAAAGAGCGAGAGACACCACAACACTACATAAAGAGAGAGAGACACCACAACACTACATAAAGAGAGACACCACAACACTACATAAAGAGAGAGAGACACCACAACACTACATAAAGAGAGACACCACAACACTACATAAAGAGAGAGACACCACAACACTACATAAAGAGAGAGAGACACCACAACACTACATAAAGAGAGAGACACCACAACACTACATAAAGAGAGAGAGACACCACAACACTACATAAAGAGAGAGACACCACAACACTACATAAAGAGAGACACCACAACACTACATAAAGAGAGAGAGACACCACAACACTACATAAAGAGAGAGAGACACCACAACACTACATAAAGAGAGAGAGACACCACAACACTACATAAAGAGAGAGAGACACCACAACACTACATAAAGAGAGACACCACAACACTACATAAAGAGAGAGAGACACCACAACACTACATAAAGAGAGAGAGACACCACAACACCACATAAAGAGAGACACCACAACACTACATAAAGAGAGACACCACAACACTACATAAGAGACACCACAACACTACATAAGAGACACCACAACACTACATAAAGAGAGACACCACAACACTACATAAAGAGAGACACCACAACACTACATAAAGAGAGACAACACAACACTACATAAAGAGAGACGCCACAACACTACATAAAGAGAGACGCCACAACACTACATAAAGAGAGACACCACAACACTACATAAAGAGAGACGCCACAACACTACATAAGAGACACCACAACACTACATAAAGAGACGCCACAACACTACATAAAGAGAGACACCACAACACTACATAAAGAGAGACACCACAACACTACATAAAGAGAGACGCCACAACACTACATAAAGAGAGACGCCACAACACTACATAAAGAGAGACGCCACAACACTACATAAAGAGAGACACCACAACACTACATAAAGAGAGACGCCACATCACTACATAGAGACGCCACAACACTACATAAAGAGAGACACCACAACACTACATAAAGAGAGACGCCACAACACTACATAAAGAGAGACGCCACAACACTACATAAAGAGAGACACCACAACACTACATAAAGAGAGACGCCACAACACTACATAAAGAGACACCACAACACTACATAAAGAGACACCACAACACTACATAAAGAGAGACACCACAACACTACATAAAGAGAGACACCACAACACTACATAAAGAGAGACGCCACAACACTACATAAAGAGAGACACCACAACACTACATAAAGAGAGACACCACAACACTACATAAAGAGAGACACCACAACACTACATAAAGAGAGACAACACTACATAAAGAGAGACAACACTACATAAAGAGAGACAACACTACATAAAGAGAGACACCACAACACTACATAAAGAGAGACACCACAACACTACATAAAGAGAGACACCACAACACTACATAAAGAGAGACACCACAACACTACATAAAGAGAGACACCACAACACTACATAAAGAGAGACACCACAACACTACATAAAGAGAGACACCACAACACTACATAAAGAGAGACACCACAACACTACATAAAGAGAGACACCACAACACTACATAAAGAGAGACACCACTACACTACATAAAGAGAGACGCCACAACACTACATAAAGAGAGACGCCACAACACTACATAAAGAGAGACGCCACAACACTACATAAAGAGAGACGCCACAACACTACATAAAGAGACACCACAACACTACATAAAGAGAGACACCACAACACTACATAAAGAGAGACACCACAACACTACATAAAGAGAGACACCACAACACTACATAAAGAGAGACGCCACAACACTACATAAAGAGAGACCTAAGACAACAACACTACATAAAGAGAGACACCACAACACTACATAAAGAGAGACGCCACAACACTACATAAAGAGAGACACCACAACACTACATAAGAGAGACAACACTACATAAAGAGAGACGCCACAACACTACATAAAGAGAGACACCACAACACTACATAAAGAGAGACGCCACAACACTACATAAAGAGAGACGCCACAACACTACATAAAGAGAGACGCCACAACACTACATAAAGAGAGACAACACTACATAAAGAGAGACACCACAACACTACATAAAGAGAGACGCCACAACACTACATAAAGAGAGACGCCACAACACTACATAAAGAGAGACGCCACAACACTACATAAAGAGAGACAACACTACATAGAGACACCACAACACTACATAAAGAGAGAGAGACGCCACAACATTACATAAAGAGAGACGCCACAACACTACATAAAGAGAGACAACACTACATAGAGACACCACAACACTACATAAAGAGAGAGAGACACCACAACACTACATAAAGAGAGACACCACAACACTACATAAAGAGAGACGCCACAACACTACATAAAGAGACACCACAACACTACATAAAGAGAGACAACACTACATAAAGAGAGACACCACAACACTACATAAAGAGAGACAACACTACATAAAGAGAGACACCACAACACTACATAAAGAGAGACACCACTACACTACATAAAGAGAGACGCCACAACACTACATAAAGAGAGACGCCACAACACTACATAAAGAGAGACGCCACAACACTACATAAAGAGAGACGCCACAACACTACATAAAGAGACACCACAACACTACATAAAGAGAGACACCACAACACTACATAAAGAGAGACACCACAACACTACATAAAGAGAGACACCACAACACTACATAAAGAGAGACGCCACAACACTACATAAAGAGAGACCTAAGACAACAACACTACATAAAGAGAGACACCACAACACTACATAAAGAGAGACGCCACAACACTACATAAAGAGAGACACCACAACACTACATAAGAGAGACAACACTACATAAAGAGAGACGCCACAACACTACATAAAGAGAGACACCACAACACTACATAAAGAGAGACGCCACAACACTACATAAAGAGAGACGCCACAACACTACATAAAGAGAGACGCCACAACACTACATAAAGAGAGACAACACTACATAAAGAGAGACACCACAACACTACATAAAGAGAGACGCCACAACACTACATAAAGAGAGACGCCACAACACTACATAAAGAGAGACGCCACAACACTACATAAAGAGAGACAACACTACATAGAGACACCACAACACTACATAAAGAGAGAGAGACGCCACAACAT
The DNA here is from genome assembly GCF_964263955.1 of Coregonus lavaretus. Taxonomy (NCBI): domain Eukaryota; kingdom Metazoa; phylum Chordata; class Actinopteri; order Salmoniformes; family Salmonidae; genus Coregonus; species Coregonus lavaretus. The sequence goes on from NC_139990.1 coordinate 77,530,614, forward strand.
TACATAAAGAGAGACGCCACAACACTACATAAAGAGAGACAACACTACATAGAGACACCACAACACTACATAAAGAGAGAGAGACACCACAACACTACATAAAGAGACACCACAACACTACATAAAGAGAGACGCCACAACACTACATAAAGAGACACCACAACACTACATAAAGAGAGACAACACTACATAAAGAGAGACACCACAACACTACATAAAGAGAGACACCACAACACTACATAAAGAGAGACAACACAACACTACATAAAGAGAGACACCACAACACTACATAAAGAGAGACACCACAACACTACATAAAGAGAGACACCACAACACTACATAAAGAGAGACACCACGACACTACATAAAGAGAGACGCCACAACACTACATAAAGAGAGACACCACAACACTACATAAAGAGAGACACCACAACACTACATAAAGAGAGACACCACAACACTACATAAAGAGAGACACCACAACACTACATAAAGAGAGACACCACAACACTACATAAAGAGAGACACCACAACACTACATAAAGAGAGACGCCACAACACTACATAAAGAGAGACACCACAACACTACATAAAGAGAGACACCACAACACTACATAAAGAGAGACACCACAACACTACATAAGAGAGACCTAAGACAACAACACAGCATGGCAACACCACATGACAACAACATGGTAGCAGCATAAAACATGGTACAAACATTATTGGGCAACAGACAACAGCACAAAGGGCAAGAAGGTAGAGACAACAATACATCACGTGAAGCAGCCACAACTGGCAGTAAGAGTGTCCATGATTGAGTCTTTGAATGAAGAGATGGAGATAAAACTGTCCAGTTTGAGTGTTTTTTTGCAGCTCGTTCCAGTCGCTAGCTGCAGCGAACTGAAAAGAGGAGCGACCCAGGGACGTGTGTGCTTTGGGGACCTTTAACAGAATGTGACTGGCAGAAAAGGTGTTGTATGTGGAGGATGAGGGCTGCAGAAGGTATCTCAGATAGGGGGGAGTGAGGCCTAAGAGGGTTTTATAAATAAGCATCAACCAGTGGGTCTTGCGTCGGATATACAGAGATGACCAGTTTACAGAGGAGTATAGAGTGCAGTTATGTGTCCTATAAGAAGCATTGGTGGCAAATCTGATGGCCGAATGGTAAAGAACATCTAGCCGCTCGAGAGCACCCTTACCTGCCGATCTATAAATTACGTCTCTGTAATCTAGCGTGGGTAGGATGGTCATCTGAATAATAATAATATAATATAATAAACAGGGTTAGTTTGGCAGCTGGGGTGAAGCGTTGTTGTCTGAGTAAGAGTGACCTGTCCTCTCTAGCCAGGAAGCTTCAGTCACAGAGAATCAACATTATATAACTAGCTAGGCTTGGACAGTATCCCCATTTTCATATTGTCATACCATCCTCCTATCATCCCGGGATTGAGGGTATTACCGGCAGAGCACACAAGGGGGCGCTAAGAACGTGAGAAAAGCCCATTGGGCCTCTATTACCAGAATGCTAACAAATTTAGCACAAACTAATAACGAAATCACATGGACGCTGTTAGCTAAACGTACATAAACTAATTGCAAAGACAGACAAATCCAGCTCATAAAGTTATACAAGCATGGCTGGTAGCTACCGAATGTCATTTTCGGTGAAGGTGGACATTTACAAGTGAAAGTGAACAAGAGAAATTGAGCAAATGAACAAAGTAGTGATGCTTTTCTGAAGGAAGAGAGGGGAGAAGAACAGAGGAGGAAAACAACGCTAGTAGGAAGCGCTGGGACAAAATGGCCGCTGTACAGAGAAGTCAAAGAGCTCTGGATGACTTCTGGCAGAAAGCCATTCTAAGATATCTGACGGCAAACATTTAGTAGTGAATTGCATACAAGTGCAACTTCATCACCTCATGTGCGCCGTACAACAGAGACTCACCGATAGATATAGAACGCTATGGGCTCACCAGCAGAGACTCACTGATAGATATAGAACGCTATGGGCTCACCAGCAGAGACTCACTGATAGATATAGAACGCTATGGGCTCACCAGCAGAGACTCACTGATAGATATAGAACGCTATGGGCTCACCAGCAGAGACTCACTGATAGATATAGAACGCTATGGGCTCACCAGCAGAGACTCACTGATAGATATAGAACGCTATGGGCTCACCAGCAGAGACTCACTGATAGATATAGAACGCTATGGGCTCACCAGCAGAGACTCACTGATAGATATAGAACGCTATGGGCTCACCAGCAGAGACTCACTGATAGATATAGAACGCTATGGGCTCACCAGCAGAGACTCACCGATAGATATAGAACGCTATGGGCTCACCAGCAGAGACTCACCGATAGATATAGAACGCTATGGGCTCACCAGCAGAGACTCACCGATAGATATAGAACGCTATGGGCTCACCAGCAGAGACTCACTGATAGATATAGAACACTATGGACTCACCAGCAGAGACTCACTGATAGATATAGAACACTATGGACTCACTGATAGATATAGAACGCTATGGACTCACTGATAGATATAGAACGCTATGGGCTCACCAGCAGAGACTCACTGATAGATATAGAACACTATGGACTCACTGATAGATATAGAACGCTATGGGCTCACCAGCAGAGACTCACTGATAGATATAGAACACTATGGACTCACTGATAGATATAGAACACTATGGACTCACTGATAGATATAGAACGCTATGGACTCACTGATAGATATAGAACGCTATGGGCTCACCAGCAGAGACTCACTGATAGATATAGAACGCTATGGGCTCACCAGCAGAGACTCACTGATAGATATAGAACGCTATGGGCTCACCAGCAGAGACTCACTGATAGATATAGAACGCTATGGGCTCACCAGCAGAGACTCACCGATAGATATAGAACGCTATGGGCTCACCAGCAGAGACTCACCGATAGATATAGAACGCTATGGGCTCACCAGCAGAGACTCACCGATAGATATAGAACGCTATGGGCTCACCAGCAGAGACTCACCGATAGATATAGAACGCTATGGGCTCACCAGCAGAGACTCACCGATAGATATAGAACGCTATGGGCTCACCAGCAGAGACTCACCGATAGATATAGAACGCTATGGGCTCACCAGCAGAGACTCACTGATAGATATAGAACACTATGGACTCACCAGCAGAGACTCACTGATAGATATAGAACACTATGGACTCACTGATAGATATAGAACGCTATGGACTCACTGATAGATATAGAACGCTATGGGCTCACCAGCAGAGACTCACTGATAGATATAGAACACTATGGACTCACTGATAGATATAGAACACTATGGACTCACTGATAGATATAGAACGCTATGGACTCACTGATAGATATAGAACGCTATGGGCTCACCAGCAGAGACTCACTGATAGATATAGAACGCTATGGGCTCACCAGCAGAGACTCACTGATAGATATAGAACGCTATGGGCTCACCAGCAGAGACTCACTGATAGATATAGAACGCTATGGGCTCACCAGCAGAGACTCACTGATAGATATAGAACGCTATGGGCTCACCAGCAGAGACTCACTGATAGATATAGAACGCTATGGGCTCACCAGCAGAGACTCACTGATAGATATAGAACGCTATGGGCTCACCAGCAGAGACTCACCGATAGATATAGAACGCTATGGGCTCACCAGCAGAGACTCACCGATAGATATAGAACGCTATGGGCTCACCAGCAGAGACTCACCGATAGATATAGAACGCTATGGGCTCACCAGCAGAGACTCACCGATAGATATAGAACGCTATGGGCTCACCAGCAGAGACTCACTGATAGATATAGAATGCTATGGGCTCACCAGCAGAGACTCACCGATAGATATAGAACGCTATGGGCTCACCAGCAGAGACTCACTGATAGATATAGAACGCTATGGGCTCACCAGCAGAGACTCACTGATAGATATAGAACGCTATGGGCTCACCAGCAGAGACTCACTGATAGATATAGAACGCTATGGGCTCACCAGCAGACTCACTGATAGATATAGAACGCTATGGGCTCACCAGCAGAGACTCACTGATAGATATAGAACGCTATGGGCTCACCAGCAGAGACTCACTGATAGATATAGAACGCTATGGGCTCACCAGCAGAGACTCACTGATAGATATAGAACGCTATGGGCTCACCAGCAGAGACTCACTGATAGATATAGAACGCTATGGGCTCACCAGCAGACTCACTGATAGATATAGAACGCTATGGGCTCACCAGCAGAGACTCACTGATAGATATAGAACGCTATGGGCTCACCAGCAGAGACTCACTGATAGATATAGAACGCTATGGGCTCACCAGCAGAGACTCACTGATAGATATAGAACGCTATGGGCTCACCAGCAGAGACTCACTGATAGATATAGAACGCTATGGGCTCACCAGCAGAGACTCACTGATAGATATAGAATGCTATGGGCTCACTGATAGATATAGAACGCTATGGGCTCACTGATAGATATAGAACGCTATGGGCTCACCAGCAGAGACTCACTGATAGATATAGAACGCTATGGGCTCACTGATAGATATAGAACGCTATGGGCTCACCAGCAGAGACTCACTGATAGATATAGAACGCTATGGGCTCACCAGCAGAGACTCACTGATAGATATAGAACGCTATGGGCTCACCAGTCTCCCGTTGTGGGTCAACTGTTCTGGGGATCTACGGGTAAGCTTCATAATGTAAAATAACGTAACAGGTGAAATGAAGAACGCCAACCAGCTTTATCTCCTAACATCCTGTACAAGTTGACTGCAGGTATTAACTTCAAAAGTAGCTACAAATATTCACATTTATATATATTTATATATAAAAACAGATATATAGTTGTTACGAGAATTTCTCTCTCTAATTCAACCTAAGCTTGAATCATTACCAGAGGTTGTAAGGCTCTGGTTTTAATCATAAATGATTCAAGGTCCACAACCCACAAGGATTATCTGTATCTTTATTCATGGAGAGCTCTGCCGCCCAAAACACATACATACTGTTTTATACTCCTTCCACACCAAGGCACCCTGCTCCGCCCACCTCTAGGAGGCCCCCTGTAACCCGTTTTCTCAGTCCCCTTCACCCTGGAATGTTTAGTCCCGCCCCCCTCTGTTAGTAGGTTGACAATACATTATAATTCTAACACAGTTCACACATTTATACTGTATTTGGGGTGAAATCCTTTAGTCATTATTCTTAAAATACAAATTAATCTAACAATAGTTTTGAAGGTATTGAAAGTTTACTGCTCCAGCTACTTTAACACTAACGCTCCCAATATAGGCTGTAATGTGTTGAGGTGGATGAGATGAGACCCACCGTCTCTGTTGGTGTCCATCTGTCTGAAGATCTTCTCTGTTCTCTTCTCTGGAGTCGACTCATCCTCTGGCATCTTCATCACAGATGACACCATCTTATAGATCGCCTGGAGAATAAAACACACAGACACCATCTTATAGATCTCCTGGAGAATAAAACACACAGACACCATCTTATAGATCTCCTGGAGAATAAAACACACAGACACCATCTTATAGATCTCCTGGAGAATAAAACACACAGACACCATCTTATAGATCTCCTGGAGAATAAACACACACAGACACCATCTTATAGATCTCCTGGAGAATAAACACACACAGACACCATATTATAGATCTCCTGCAGAATAAACACACAGACACCATCTTATAGATCTCCTGGAGAATAAAACACACAGACACCATCTTATAGATCTCCTGCAGAATAAACACACAGACACCATCTTATAGATCTCCTGGAGAATAAACGCACACAGACACCATCTTATAGATCTCCTGCAGAATAAACACACAGACACCATCTTATAGATCTCCTGGAGAATAAAACACACAGACACCATCTTATAGATCTCCTGCAGAATAAACACACAGACACCATCTTATAGATCTCCTGGAGAATAAAACACACAGACACCATCTTATAGATCTCCTGGAGAATAAAACACACAGACACCATCTTATAGATCGCCTGGAGAATAAACGCACACAGACACCATCTTATAGATCTCCTGGAGAATAAACGCACACAGACACCATCTTATAGATCTCCTGGAGAATAAAACACACAGACACCATCTTATAGATCTCCTGGAGAATAAACGCACACAGACACCATCTTATAGATCTCCTGCAGAATAAACACACAGACACCATCTTATAGATCGCCTGGAGAATAAAACACACAGACACCATCTTATAGATCTCCTGGAGAATAAAACACACAGACACCATCTTATAGATCTCCTGGAGAATAAAACACACAGACACCATCTTATAGATCGCCTGGAGAATAAAACACACAGACACCATCTTATAGATCTCCTGGAGAATAGGAGAATAAAACACACAGACACCATCTTATAGATCTCCTGGAGAATAGGAGAATAAAACACACAGACACCATCTTATAGATCTCCTGGAGAATAGGAGAATAAAACACACAGACACCATCTTATAGATCTCCTGCAGAATAAACACACAGACACCATCTTATAGATCTCCTGGAGAATAAAACACACAGACACCATCTTATAGATCTCCTGGAGAATAAAACACACAGACACCATCTTATAGATCTCCTGGAGAATAAAACACACAGACACCATCTTATAGATCTCCTGGAGAATAAAACACACAGACACCATATTATACACTGAACAAAAATATAAACGCAACATGTAAAGTGATTCATGAACTGAAATAAAAAGGTCCCAGAAATTGTCCATCCGCACCAAAAACTTATTTCTCTCAAATTTGGTGCACAAATTTGTTTACATCCCTGTTTATTGAACATTTCTCCTTTGTCAAGATAATGCATCCACCTGACAGGTGTGGCTTATCAAGAAGCTGATTAAACAGCATGATCATTACATAGGTGCACCTTGTGCTGAGGACAATAAAAGGCCACTCTAAAATGTGCAGTTTTGTCACACAACATAATGCAACAGATGTCTCAAGTTTTGAGGGAGCGTGCAATTAGCATGCTGACTGCAGGAATGTCCACCAGAGCTGTTGCCAGATAATTTAATGTTAATTTCTCTACCATAAGCTGCCTCCAACATCATTTTAGAGAATTTGGCAGTACGCCCAACCGGCCTCACGACCACAGACCACGTGTAACCACGCCAGCCCAGGACCTCCCCAGACCACGTGTAACCACGCCAGCCCAGGACCTCCACGTCCGGCTCCTTCACCTGCGGATCGTCTGAGACCAGCCACCCGGACAGCTGATGAAACTGTGGTTTTGCACAACCGAAGAATTTCTGCACAAACTGTCAGAAACCGTCTCAGGGAAGATCATCTGCGTGCTCGTCGTCCTCACCAGGGTCTTGACCTGACTGCAGTTCGGTGTCGTAACCGACTTCAGTGGGCAAATGTTAACCTTCGATGGCCACTGGCACGCTGGAGAAGTGTGCTCTTCATGGATGAATCCCAGTTTCAACTGTACTGGGCAGTATGGTGTTGTGTGGGCGAGCGGTTTGCTGATGTCAACGTTGTGAACAGAGTGCCCTATGGTGGTGGTGGGGTTATGGTACGGGCAGGCATAAGCTACAGACAACGAACACAATTGCATTTTATCGATGGCAATTTGAATGCACAGAGATACTGTGACGAGATCCTGAGGCCCATTGTCGTGCCATTCATCCGCTGCCATCACCTCATGTTTCAGAATGATAATGCACGGCCCTATATTGCAAGGATCTGTACACAATTAATGGAAGCTGAAAATGTCCAAGTTCTTCCATGGCCTGCATACTCACCGGACATGTCACCCATTGAGCATGTTTGGGATGCTCTGGATCGACGTGTACGACAGCGTGTTCCAGTTCCCGCCAATATCCAGTAACTTCGCACAGCCATTGAAGAGGAGTGGGACAACATTCCACAGGCCACAATCAACAGCCTGATCAATTCTATGTGAAGGAGATGTGTCGCGCTGCATGAGGCAAATTGTGATTACACCAGATACTGACTGGTTTTCTGATCCACACCCCTACCTTTTTTTTTTAAAGGTATCTGTGACCAACAGATGCATCTCTGTATTCCCAGTCATGTGAAATCCATAGATTAGGACTGTAACTCAGTAAAATCTTTTAAATTGTTGCATGTTGCGTTCATATTTTTGTTCAGTATAGATATCTACAAATAACTAATGAAGCTCTCGCTAAATGTTCCATGATGATAACAATTTTATGTCACACGATATCTTCACTTTGCAACACAACGTGGTCTGGCCGGTTCTGTTGGAGGAATATGGTCCAAGCAACGGCCTGCCAAGGACAATTACATTGTCAAGAAATACTTGAATCCCTAGTAAAGTATTTTTTCTCCAAGTGTTTCTCTACTAGATAGATGGCCATAGCAAAGTCTTTAGAGTAAATGTCCTGTTGATACAGAGGGACTGTCTGCCAGCGGGCTGGGAGCTAGGACTGCTATGTCTTATGGATAAAGACAGTGTTGCTGAGTAAATGTCCTGTTGATACAGAGGGACTGTCTGCCAGCGGGCTGGGAGCTAGGACTGCTATGTCTTATGGATAAAGACAGTGTTGCTGCTGTTTCAAAACCGATCTGGCCACTTTCTGTCTGGGGGCATCTGCAATGTTTTTTTACCAGGAATTAACATGAGTATATATTGCAATAGACACTGGAATGTGCAGGCGTACGGGAGTGAAATCCAACAGTAGGATTGTTGCTGATCAACAAATAAATCAGTCAACATGAACCACGCTACAGAAGACAACCAGTCGACTATACACTACTGAAGGTCAATCCTCGCCTGTACGATCTCCAGCATCTCAGACTTGCTGATGTATCCGTTCCCGTCCAGGTTGTACACGCTGGGCCTACAAATAACTCACACCAGAACTACAAATCCCACCTCTCTGTTCCTGTCTCACCTGTACGATCTCCAGCATCTCAGACTTGCTGATGTATCCGTTCCCGTCCAGGTCGTACACGCTGGGCCTACAAATAACTCACACCAGAACTACAAATCCCACCTCTCTGTTCCTGTCTCACCTGTACGATCTCCAGCATCTCAGACTTGCTGATGTATCCGTTCCCGTCCAGGTCGTACACGCTGGGCCTACAAATAACTCACACCAGAACTACAAATCCCACCTCTCTGTTCCTGTCTCACCTGTACGATCTCCAGCATCTCAGACTTGCTGATGTATCCGTTCCCGTCTAGGTCGTACATGCTGAAGGCCCACTTCAGTTTCTGCTCCAGCTTTCCCCGTGACGTGACGCTCAGAGCGATGATGAACTCCCGGAAGTCTATCGTCCCGTCCCCGTTGGCGTCGAAGGTGCGGAAGACGTGCTCGGCGAACTTGGAGGCGTCTCCGTAGGGGAAGAAGTTACCGTAGATCTTCTTGAACTCCTCCATGGAGAGGTTCCCGCTGGGGCAGTCCCTCAGGAAGCCCTTGTACCACTCCTGGATCTCATGCTCTGTGAAGTCCGTGCTCTCCAGCAGGTCCTGCATCACCTCTGGGCGGAGTTTGCTGTTCTGCTTCCCCATGGCTGGTGGTTACTATGGTAACAGCTAGAAGAGAGTGAGGAAACAGAAACTGAGAATAATTGGAGAAAGGAGAGGAAGAGAGGAGAGGAAGAGAGGAGAGGAGATGAGGAGAGAGGAGAGGAGGAGAGAGGAGGAGAGGAGAGGAGAGGAGAGGAGAGGAGAGGAGAGGAGAGGAGAGGAGAGGAGAGGAGAGGAGAGGAGGAGAGAGGAGAGGAGCAGCAAAGTAAGCAGACATAACTGTTTTTCTCTACTACTATGCAACCAACCGGCTGTATCCTCCTAAGGTACCCTCATTGTGGAATGAGGGAGAAGTGTACTTCACTGTGCCCAGGAATGTTCACATGCTCAATGTAACCAAACTTATTCTTATGTCTGAAGTGACGGAACATTTCATGCAGCAGACAGACACCCATATGTCCATCTACTGAATGTACTGCAGTAGAAAACACTTGGAGACAGACACTACTGAATGTACTGCTGTAGAAAACACTTGGAGACAGACACTACTGAATGTACTGCTGTAGAAAACACTTGGAGACAGACACTACTGAATGTACTGCAGTAGAAAACACTTGGAGACAGACACTACTGAATGTACTGCTGTAGAAAACACTTGGAGACAGACACTACTGAATGTACTGCTGTAGAAAACACTTGGAGACAGACACTACTGAATGTACTGCAGTAGAAAACACTTGGAGACAGACACTACTGAATGTACTGCTGTAGAAAACACTTGGAGACAGACACTACTGAATGTACTGCTGTAGAAAACACTTGGAGACAGACACTACTGAATGTACTGCTGTAGAAAACACTTGGAGACAGACACTGCTGAATGTACTGCAGTATAAAACACTTGGAGACAGACACTACTGAATGTACTGCAGTAGAAAACACTTGGAGACAGACACTACTGAATGTACTGCTGTAGAAAACACTTGGAGACAGACACTACTGAATGTACTGCTGTAGAAAACACTTGGAGACAGACACTACTGAATGTACTGCAGTAGAAAACACTTGGAGACAGACACTACTGAATGTACTGCTGTAGAAAACACTTGGAGACAGACACTACTGAATGTACTGCTGTAGAAAACACTTGGAGACAGACACTACTGAATGTACTGCTGTAGAAAACACTTGGAGACAGACACTGCTGAATGTACTGCTGTAGAAAACACTTGGAGACAGACACTACTGAATGTACTGCTGTAGAAAACACTTGGAGACAGACACTACTGAATGTACTGCAGTAGAAAACACTTGGAGACAGACACTACTGAATGTACTGCTGTAGAAAACACTTGGAGACAGACACTACTGAATGTACTGCTGTAGAAAACACTTGGAGACAGACACTACTGAATGTACTGCAGTAGAAAACACTTGGAGACAGACACTACTGAATGTACTGCTGTAGAAAACACTTGGAGACGGACACTGCTGAATGTACTGCTGTAGAAAACACTTGGAGAGACAGACACTACTGAATGTACTGCTGTAGAAAACACTTGGAGACAGACACTGCTGAATGTACTGCAGTAGAAAACACTTGGAGACAGACACTACTGAATGTACTGCAGTAGAAAACACTTGGAGACAGACACTACTGAATGTACTGCAGTAGAAAACACTTGGAGACAGACACTACTGAATGTACTGCAGTAGAACACACTTGGAGACAGACACTACTGAATGTACTGCAGTAGAAAACACTTGGAGACAGACACTACTGAATGTACTGCAGTAGAAAACACTTGGGAGACAGACACTACTGAATGTACTGCAGTAGAAAACACTTGGAGACAGACACTACTGAATGTACTGCTGTAGAAAACACTTGGAGACAGACACTACTGAATGTACTGCAGTAGAAAACACTTGGAGACAGACACTGCTGAATGTACTGCTGTAGAAAACACTTGGAGACAGACACTGCTGAATGTACTGCTGTAGAAAACACTTGGAGACAGACACTACTGAATGTACTGCTGTAGAAAACACTTGGAGACAGACACTACTGAATGTACTGCAGTAGAAAACACTTGGAGACGGACACTGCTGAATGTACTGCTGTAGAAAACACTTGGAGATGGACACTGCTGAATGTACTGCAGTAGAAAACACTTGGAGACAGACACTACTGAATGTACTGCTGTAGAAAACACTTGGAGACAGACACTACTGAATGTACTGCAGTAGAAAACACTTGGAGACAGACACTGCTGAATGTACTGCTGTAGAAAACACTTGGAGACAGACACTGCTGAACGCTAGCTTGTCTTGAGTACACACTGAGCGGACTGAAAAAGGCACTGCAATCATACTACAGAACTATAACAGTTGACTGAGATATGATTCACAGCTACCTGGCTCCTCCTCGTGATGAGACAGAGACGGAAATTCACAAATCCACAAGTCACCACTTCAGAGCAAGTCACCACTTCATAACTCTTTACAAACCCAACTTCACAAAGCTCATAAGTGATTTACCGATCAAGAGAAACAAGACGCACTTTAGCTAAGTTTAGCTCCAAACCCAACTTCATCAAGTTCCTAAGTGATTTCCGTCTGGAGAAAACACAGTGCAGCTCCTGAGAAGGGCTTGTAGAATGTCTACTACGTACCAGACAAGAGTCGGCGGAGTAGAGGAGTACGTCCTCTGGAGATGTTCATCCTCCTCTCCGCAGCCGGAAAGTCTGTCTCATATCACAATGTCTCTGACATTTACTGCAACAGGAAGTGAGTTTCCCCTCTCTCTCCGTCTCCCTCTCTCTTTCTGCTAGGTCATCGCTCTCTCTGCGAGGTCAGGTCTCTCTCTCTCTGCTAGGTCATCGCTCTCTCTCTCTGCTAGGTCATCGCTCTCTCTCTCTGCTAGGTCATCGCTCTCTCTCTCTGCTAGGTCATCGCTCTCTCTCTCTGCTAGGTCATCGCTCTCTCTCTCTGCTAGGTCATCTCTCTCTCTCTGCTAGGTCATCTCTCTCTCTCTGCTAGGTCATCTCTCTCTCTCTGCTAGGTCATCTCTCTCTCTCTGCGAGGTCATCTCTCTCTCTTTGCTAGGTCATCTCTCTCTCTCTCTGCTAGGTCATCTCTCTCTCTCTGCTAGGTCATCTCTCTCTCTCTGCTAGGTCATCTCTCTCTTTGCTAGGTCATCTCTCTCTCTCTCTGCTAGGTCATCTCTCTCTCTCTGCTAGGTCATCTCTCTCTCTCTGCTAGGTCATCTCTCTCTCTCTGCTAGGTCATCTCTCTCTCTCTGCTAGGTCATCTCTCTCTCTCTGCTAGGTCAGGTCTCTCTCTGCGAGGTCAGGTCTCTCTCTGCGAGGTCAGGTCTCTCTCTGCGAGGTCAGGTCTCTCTCAATTAAATTCCATTCAAAGGGCTTTATTGGCATGGGAACAAACTATATATACAAAAGCATGTGGACACCCCTTCAAATTAGTGGATTCGGCTATTTCAGCCACACCCGTTGCTGACAGGCGTATAAAATCGAGCACACAGCCATGCAATCTTACTGAAGTGCTCAGTGACATTCAACGTGGCACCGTCATAGGATGCCACCTTTCCAACAAGTCAGTTCGTCACATTTCTGCCCTGCTAGAACTGCCCCGGTCAACTGTAAGTGCTGTTATTGAAGTGGAAACGTCTAGGAGCAACAATGGCTCAGCCACGAAGTTGTAGGCCACACAAGCTCACAGAACGCGAGTGCCGAAGCGCGTAAAAATCGTCTGTCCTCGGTTGCAACACTCACTACCGAGTTCCAAACTGCCTCTGGAAGCAACGTCAGCACAAGAACTGTTCATAGGGAGCTTCATGAAACGGGTTTCCATGGCCGAGCAGCCACACACAAGCCTAAGATCACCATGCGCAAAGCCAAGTGTCGGCTGGAGTGGTGTAAAGCTCGCCACCATTGGACTCTGGATCAGTGGAAACGCATTCTCTGGAGTGATGAATCACGCTTCACCATCTGACAGTCCGACGGACAAATCTGGGTTTGGCAGATGCCAGGAGAATGCTACCTGCCCCAATGCATAGTGCCAACTGTAAAGTTTGGTGGAGGAGGAATAATGGTTTGGGGCTGTTTTTCATGGTTTGGGCTAGGACCCTTCGTTCCAGTGAAGGGAAATCTTAACGCTACAGCATACAATGACATTCTAGATGATTCTGTGCTTCCAACTTTGTGGCAACAGTTTGGGGAAGGCCCTTTCCTATTTCAGCATGACAATGCCCCTGTGCACAAAGCGAGGTTCATACAGAAATGGTTTGTCGAAATCAGTGTGGAAGAACTTGACTGGCTGCACAGAACCCTGACCTCAACCCCACAGAACACCTTTGGGTTGAATTGGAACGCCGACTGTGAGCCAGGCCTAATCACCCAACATCAGTGCCCAACCTCACTAATGCTCTTGTGGCTGAATGGAAGCAAGTCCCCGCAGCAATGTTCCAACATCTAGTGGAAAGCCTTCCCAGAAGAATGGAGGCTGTTATAGCAGCAAAGGAGGGACCAACTCCATATTAATGCCCATGATTTTGGAATGAGATGTTCGACGAGCAGGTGTCCACATACTGTACTGTCAATCTAATATCCAGTCAAGGCCTGGATGTATCCAGTACCTCTATATAATGACTAGCATACAGTCTATCAATCTAATATCCAGTCAAGGCCTGGATGTATCCAGTACCTCTCTAATAATGACTAGTGTACAGTCTATCAATCTAATATCCAGTCAAGGCCTGGATGTATCCAGTACCTCTCTAATAATGACTAGTGTACAGTCTATCAATCTAATATCCAGTCAAGGCCTGGATGTATCCAGTACCTCTCTAATAATGACTAGTGTACAGTCTATCAATCTAATATCCAGTCAAGGCCTGGATGTATCCAGTACCTCTCTAATAATGACTAGTGTACAGTCTATCAATCTAATATCCAGTCAAGGCCTGGATGTATCCAGTACCTCTCTAATAATGACTAGTGTACAGTCTATCAATCTAATATCCAGTCAAGGCCTGGATGTATCCAGTACCTCTCTAATAATGACTAGTGTACAGTCTATCAATCTAATATCCAGTCAAGGCCTGGATGTATCCAGTACCTCTCTAATAATGACTAGTGTACAGTCTATCAATCTAATATCCAGTCAAGGCCTGGATGTATCCAGTACCTCTCTAATAATGACTAGTGTACAGTCTATCAATCTAATATCCAGTCAAGGCCTGGATGTATCCAGTACCTCTCTAATAATGACTAGTGTACAGTCTATCAATCTAATATCCAGTCAAGGCCTGGATGTATACAGTACCTCTCTAATAATGACTAGTGTACAGTCTATCAATCTAATATCCAGTCAAGGCCTGGATGTATCCAGTACCTCTCTAATAATGACTAGTGTACAGTCTATCAATCTAATATCCAGTCAAGGCCTGGATGTATCCAGTACCTCTCTAATAATGACTAGTGTACAGTCTATCAATCTAATATCCAGTCAAGGCCTGGATGTATACAGTACCTCTCTAATAATGACTAGTGTACAGTCTATCAATCTAATATCCAGTCAAGGCCTGGATGTATACAGTACCTCTCTAATAATGACTAGTGTACAGTCTATCAATCTAATATCCAGTCAAGGCCTGGATGTATCCAGTACCTCTCTAATAATGACTAGTGTACAGTCTATCAATCTAATATCCAGTCAAGGCCTGGATGTATCCAGTACCTCTCTAATAATGACTAGTGTACAGTCTATCAATCTAATATCCAGTCAAGGCCTGGATGTATCCAGTACCTCTCTAATAATGACTAGTGTACAGTCTATCAATCTAATATCCAGTCAAGGCCTGGATGTATCCAGTACCTCTCTAATAATGACTAGTGTACAGTCTATCAATCTAATATCCAGTCAAGGCCTGGATGTATCCAGTACCTCTCTAATAATGACTAGTGTACAGTCTATCAATCTAATATCCAGTCAAGGCCTGGATGTATCCAGTACCTCTCTAATAATGACTAGTGTACAGTCTATCAATCTAATATCCAGTCAAGGCCTGGATGTATCCAGTACCTCTCTAATAATGACTAGTGTACAGTCTATCAATCTAATATCCAGTCAAGGCCTGGATGTATCCAGTACCTCTCTAATAATGACTAGTGTACAGTCTATCAATCTAATATCCAGTCAAGGCCTGGATGTATACAGTACCTCTCTAATAATGACTAGTGTACAGTCTATCAATCTAATATCCAGTCAAGGCCTGGATGTATACAGTACCTCTCTAATAATGACTAGTGTACAGTCTATCAATCTAATATCCAGTCAAGGCCTGGATGTATACAGTACCTCTCTAATAATGACTAGTGTACAGTCTATCAATCTAATATCCAGTCAAGGCCTGGATGTATCCAGTACCTCTCTAATAATGACTAGTGTACAGTCTATCAATCTAATATCCAGTCAAGGCCTGGATGTATCCAGTACCTCTCTAATAATGACTAGTGTACAGTCTATCAATCTAATATCCAGTCAAGGCCTGGATGTATCCAGTACCTCTCTAATAATGACTAGTGTACAGTCTATCAATCTAATATCCAGTCAAGGCCTGGATGTATCCAGTACCTCTCTAATAATGACTAGTGTACAGTCTATCAATCTAATATCCAGTCAAGGCCTGGATGTATCCAGTACCTCTCTAATAATGACTAGTGTACAGTCTATCAATCTAATATCCAGTCAAGGCCTGGATGTATCCAGTACCTCTCTAATAATGACTAGTGTACAGTCTATCAATCTAATATCCAGTCAAGGCCTGGATGTATCCAGTACCTCTCTAATAATGACTAGTGTACAGTCTATCAATCTAATATCCAGTCAAGGCCTGGATGTATCCAGTACCTCTCTAATAATGACTAGTGTACAGTCTATCAATCTAATATCCAGTCAAGGCCTGGATGTATCCAGTACCTCTCTAATAATGACTAGTGTACAGTCTATCAATCTAATATCCAGTCAAGGCCTGGATGTATACAGTACCTCTCTAATAATGACTAGTGTACAGTCTATCAATCTAATATCCAGTCAAGGCCTGGATGTATCCAGTACCTCTCTAATAATGACTAGTGTACAGTCTATCAATCTAATATCCAGTCAAGGCCTGGATGTATCCAGTACCTCTCTAATAATGACTAGTGTACAGTCTATCAATCTAATATCCAGTCAAGGCCTGGATGTATCCAGTACCTCTCTAATAATGACTAGTGTACAGTCTATCAATCTAATATCCAGTCAAGGCCTGGATGTATACAGTACCTCTCTAATAATGACTAGTGTACAGTCTATCAATCTAATATCCAGTCAAGGCCTGGATGTATACAGTACCTCTCTAATAATGACTAGTGTACAGTCTATCAATCTAATATCCAGTCAAGGCCTGGATGTATCCAGTACCTCTCTAATAATGACTAGTGTACAGTCTATCAATCTAATATCCAGTCAAGGCCTGGATGTATCCAGTACCTCTCTAATAATGACTAGTGTACAGTCTATCAATCTAATATCCAGTCAAGGCCTGGATGTATCCAGTACCTCTCTAATAATGACTAGTGTACAGTCTATCAATCTAATATCCAGTCAAGGCCTGGATGTATCCAGTACCTCTCTAATAATGACTAGTGTACAGTCTATCAATCTAATATCCAGTCAAGGCCTGGATGTATCCAGTACCTCTCTAATAATGACTAGTGTACAGTCTATCAATCTAATATCCAGTCAAGGCCTGGATGTATCCAGTACCTCTCTAATAATGACTAGTGTACAGTCTATCAATCTAATATCCAGTCAAGGCCTGGATGTATACAGTACCTCTCTAATAATGACTAGTGTACAGTCTATCAATCTAATATCCAGTCAAGGCCTGGATGTATACAGTACCTCTCTAATAATGACTAGTGTACAGTCTATCAATCTAATATCCAGTCAAGGCCTGGATGTATCCAGATCATGATGACAACAGCTCTCTCAACAACCAACTGGAACTGTACGCTCTGCAGCAAAACATGGAAACACAACCGGCACTTCCACTCTCCCTCCCTCACAGAGTTATCGTCACCCATCATTATAGACTTTTCCAGTCAGCGCAGCAGGTGGGGAATTAGAACGTGTCCAGGCCATTGAACAGGGTGTGAGTGTAGACGGAACCACAGAATCCTCAGGTAAACCTGATGCCAGCCACACCAGCCAGGTAAACCTGATGCCAGCCACACCAGCCTACAGTCTATGACTGGAACCAGATCTCAATCTAGCCACTACATCAGGGTTCCCCAACTGGCTGCCCACGGGCCGAATTTGTCCTGCTGTTGGTTACTACATGATGCGGGTGGTTACTACATGATGCTGGTGGTTACTACATGATGCGGGTGGTTCCTACATGATGCGGGTGGTTACTACATGATGCTGGTGGTTCCTACATGATGCGGGTGGTTACTACATGATGCTGGTGGTTCCTACATGATGCTGGTGGTTCCTACATGATGCTGGTGGTTACTACATGATGCTGGTGGTTACTACATGATGCTGGTGGTTACTACATGATGCTGGTGGTTACTACATGATGCTGGTGGTTACTACATGATGCTGGTGGTTACTACATGATGCTGGTGGTTCCTACATGATGCTGGCGGTTACTACATGATGCTGGTGGTTCCTACATGATGCTGGTGGTTACTACATGATGCTGGTGGTTCCTACATGATGCGGGTGGTTACTACATGATGCTGGTGGTTACTACATGATGCTGGTGGTTACTACATGATGCTGGTGGTTACTACATGATGCTGGTGGTTCCTACATGATGCGGGTGGTTACTACATGATGCTGGTGGTTCCTACATGATGCTGGTGGTTCCTACATGATGCTGGTGGTTACTACATGATGCTGGTGGTTACTACATGATGCTGGTGGTTACTACATGATGCTGGTGGTTACTACATGATGCGGGTGGTTACTACATGATGCGGGTGGTTACTACATGATGCGGGTGGTTACTACATGATGCTGGTGGTTACTACATGATGCTGGTGGTTACTACATGATGCTGGATCCCCAGCCACTAGCAGGTAAGTAGCCTGACAACCCCCTACTACTAAGAGGTAAGTAGGAGTCAACAACTAAAAGGATCTGACTCAGTCACATCTGAGAGCAAAACACACTTCACTCACTCCAACATGACTTCAGCCTACTGTCTAACAACATGTATGGTTTGACACCTCTCCTAGAAGAGCTCTGTTTGATTAGCCTGCTACAGGTTTTATTTTCAGCCTGCGCCCTCATTACGTTGCCACGGCAACAGACCCAGCACACAACCAGCCGTTATTGATACAGAAGAAGAACAATACATCAATGAGAGGAAATCAAGCAGACATCTTCCTCAAAGGAAACTAAACTCACCACATTGTTCTGGGATTACAGCCAGGTTAGACCACAAGGTATTTGTTGACCAAAGTAGCTATTTCTAGAGAGTAAAGCGTAACAGTTTGCTGGAGGTTCTGTACCAGACCTGGGTCAAATACACCCGTTACCACTTTTCAAATACATGAGGTGCACTTGATTTAGCCCCACACACATGCAGGGTGGGCAGAATCTGCACCTTATGGGACAGTTCCATCGGTTCTATTGTACCAGGCATATTCAATCACTGTACTGGTCACAGCAGCGGCTGCATCATATCCGAGGAGTCAGTGTGCTTTACATTGTGTTCTGGGCCGGGGGCGTGACTAATGTGTCGGTCTCCTTGTGGGGTTCCTCTTCCCTAAGTCCATGAGCAGGTAATTGGCAGGAAAGGGGGGGGGTTGTCTAGCCCTCAGGGCCCAGCAGAGAGGAGGATTACAGCAGGATAGCATGTCTGTCTGTCATTACCTGCTTCAGTCTGCTCACTGTGGATCATCAACTTGACAACAAGCCATGTTGTCTTGAGGTCAAACCAGGTCTGGCTCAGACAATCACAGAAAACAAGTCCTCCAGCAGGGTGGCTGTTAACCAATCATTGTGGAACAGCTGTTCAGCCAAGATGAATGTTAGCTCAACTCCTAAAGACAATACAGATCAACACATCTGAGTGCTGTAGTTCAGGACGGACAGACAGACAGACAGACAGCCCTCTCTAACTTGCAGGTAACCCAGGACAGACAGATCCACACCACCAGTCAAACGTTTGGACACACCTACTCATTCAAGGGTTTTCTATATTTTGAGTATTTTCTACATTGTAGAATAATAGTGAAGACATCAAAACTATGAAATAACACATATGGAATCATGTCGCAACCAAAAAAGTGTTGAAACAAATCAAAATATATTTGATATGTGAGATTCTTTAAATAGCCACCCTTTGCCTTGATGACAGCTTTGCACACTCTTGGCATTCTCTCAACCAGCTTCATGACGTAGTCACCTAGAATTCATTTCAATTAACAGGTGTGCCTTCTTAAAACTTAATTTGTGGAATTTCTTTAACTCTTAATGCATTTGAGCCAATCAGTTGTGTTGTGACAAGGTAGGGGGGGTATACAGAAGATAGCCCTATTTGGTAAAAGACCAAGTCCATATTATGTCAAGAACAGCTCAAATAAGCAAAGAGAAACAACATTCCATCATTACTTTAAGACATGAAGGTCAGTCAATACGGAAAATTTCAAGAACTTTTAAAGTTTCTTCAACTGCAGTCGCAAAAACCATCAAGCGCTATGATGAAACAGACTCTCATGAGGACCGCCACAGGAATGGAAGACCCAGAGTTGCCTCTGCTGCAGAGGATAAGTTCATTAGAGTTACCAGCCTCAGAAATTGGAGCACAAATAAATGCTTCACAGAGTTCAAGTAAATGACACATCTCAACATCAACTGTTCAGAGGAGACTGTGTGAATCAGGCCTTCATGGTCGAATTTCTGCAAAGAAACCACTACTAAAGGACACCAATAAGAAGAAGAGACCTGCTTGGGCCAAGAAACACGAGCAATGAACATTAGAACGGTGGAAATGTGTCCTTTGGTCTGGAGTCCAAATTGGAGATTTTTGGTTCCAACCGCCGTGTCTTTGTGAGACGCGGTGTGGGTGAACGGATGATCTCCACATGTGTAGTTCCCACCGTAAAGCATGGAGGAGGAGGTGTTATGGTGTGGGGGTGCTTTGCTGGTGACACTGTCTGTGATTTATTTAGAATTCAAGGCACACTTAACCAGCATGGCTACCACAGCATTCTGCAGCGATACGCCATCCCATCTGGTTTGGGCTTAGTGGGACTCTCATTTGTTTTTCAGCAGGACAATGACCCAACACACCTCCAGGCTGTGTAAGGGCTATTTTACCAAGAAGGAGAGTGATGGAGTGCTGCATCAGATGACCTGGCCTCCACAATCCCCCGACCTCAACCCAATTGAGATAGTTTGGGATGAGACGGACGGCAGAGTGAAGGAAATAGCAGCCAACAAGTGCTCAGCATATGTGGGAACTCCTTCAAGACTGTTGGAAAAGCATTCCAGGTGAAGCTGGTTGAGAGAATGCCAAGAGTGTGCAAAGCTGTCATCAAGGCAAAGGGTGGCTATTTGAAGAATCTCAAATATAAAATATATTTTGATTTGTTTAACACTTTTTGGGTTACTACATGATTCCATATTTGTTATTTCATAGTTTTGATGCCTTCAATATTATTCTACAATGTAGAAAATAGTACAAATAAAGAAAAACCCTTGAATGAGTAGGTGTTCTAAAACGTTTGACCGGTAGTGTAGCCCTCTCTAAGCACTGCAGCAGCAGCATACCCAGGCTGGTATAATGAGGGGCTCCAGGGCCCTGCATCCCTGGGGTCCAACCTAACCCAGCTCCACTTCCTGTGGTCAGACAGAAACATAGCAACAGGACATGACATAATGGAAAATAACAAACAGAGAGGAAGTATCATCAGGACAAGGTACAGGAAGTCGGAGGCTCAGGGGTCGAGCTGACTCCAGTCAACCATACCATCTCAATACAGCTACAGACCACTCCTTTCTGAAGCTGACAAAAAAAACATTAAAAAGATGGATAGGACTCGCAAAAATAGTGAAATCTTTCCATTACATAGCAGCAGTCAGATGAAAAAGGAGAAAGTGTTTTCACCAGGCCTTCATCCTCCTCTAAAACAGAGCCTTTATAATGAGTTCCTGGATCTCTGTGATAACCTGATGAGTAGATGAAGGCTTCTCTTAACAGGCCTAACGTGGACAATCAGCTCTAGACACAGACAGGGACTGTCCTGGTTCTTTGTCAACAGAACGCCTCATATAAAAAGAGAGATGTTTAACTCTGACTACCGTGATAATTACAGCGCCACACTCTCAGGGCCCCAGCAGGTTAAGACAGAACGGACGACCCCGGCACGTTGACCCACTCCGAGTGGTGACATTCATCAAAACACTGACTGGGATCCAATCAGCACGCCTGATGCTGCCCTCAGGGGAGCTCACTTCCTGGTCGCTGTTTGTTTCCACCAATAAGACTGAGTAAGAGTGTTTACTAATGAATGCCTGTCACCTCAGAGGCAGAGTGTTAGGGCCCGGGTAACACTGCACCATGTGTTAGGGCCCGGGTAACACCGCACCATGTGTTAGGGCCCGGGTAACACCGCACCATGTGATAGGGCCTGGGTAACACCGCACCATGTGTTAGGGCCCGGGTAACACCGCACCATGTGTTAGGGCCCGGGTAACACCGCACCATGTGATAGGGCCTGGGTAACACCGCACCATGTGTTAGGGCCTGGGTAACACCGCACCATGTGTTAGGGCCTGGGTAACACCGCACCATGTGTTGGGGCCCGGGTAACACCGCACCATGTGTTAGGGCCCGGGTAACACCGCACCATGTGTTAGGGCCCGGGTAACACCGCACCATGTGTTGGGGCCCGGGTAACACCGCACCATGTGTTAGGGCCTGGGTAACACCGCACCATGTGTTAGGGCCCGGGTAACACCGCACCATGTGTTTGATAAGCTATGATGTGCCCTTCCTTCATTGACGAGAACATGAATAGACCATCCACAAGAGGCTAAATGAGGATCCTACGGTTCTATGCATACATTATACCAATCATGTTACGATCTATGAGGCCGGGGGAAGCAAAACAAGCCCAGAGAAATTTGCTGGCCGGTATGGAGATCAATGAGTGCCGAATTTGGTTAACAAAATAATGAATGGCTTATTTGCTACGTGTGGCTTATTTGATGGAATAGACGTTCCCTAATGATTAGGTTGCTATGTGTGTACTGATATAAGTAGGACACGTGACATCCCGGCAACTTGGAGAGAAAAAAAAAAAAAAGACTATTTCAGAGTTGTGCCCTGCTATCACACACACATGTATCTGCCTCATTGGCTACAATGGTCCAACTGATCTTGCCTCCTCCCGACTGCCTTCCATTTTTGAATACATTTATTTACATTGTTAGAGCGACCAATGGAGTATCTGGTCAATATAATGGATCATCTGTGACTGAGGCTAGGGCCTGATGGAACCCCCCAGCGTTCCATGGTTACCAGGGTGACATGACCTGACAGTCACACGTCATGTTGTCTCGTCCAGCTTTCATTACCTCCTCTCTCTCTCTCTCTCTCTCTCTCTCCACTCTTTCTATTCTCTCCCTCCATCTCTCTCTAGTCCATTCTATTCTCTCCATTCTATTCCCTCCATTCTCTCTCCAGTCCATTGTCCTCCTCTGTATTGTAGTCTCTTTATTGTCCCTCTCACAACGAGATGGGCTGTTACTCCTGAGAGCTCTCAGAGCCTGAGAGAGGCTGTAGTTACCCCAGCCAGCCCAGGACTGATAGAGGAGGAGAGAGGGACCTGGCTGTAGTTACCCCAGCCAGCCCAGGACTGATAGAGAAGAAGAGAGGGACCTGGCTGTAGTTACCCCAGCCAGCCCAGGACTGATAGAGGAGAAGAGAGGGACCTGGCTGTAGTTACCCCAGCCAGCCCAGGACTGATAGAGACGAAAGAGAGGGACCTGGCTGTAGTTACCCCAGCCAGCCCAGGACTGATAGAGAAGAGAGGGACCTGGCTGTAGTTACCCCAGCCAGCCCAGGACTGATAGAGAAGAGAGGGACCTGGCTGTAGTTACCCCAGCCAGCCCAGGACTGATAGAGGAGAAGAGAGGGACCTGGCTGTAGTTACCCCAGCCAGCCCAGGACTGATAGAGAAGAAGAGAGGGACCTGGCTGTAGTTACCCCAGCCAGCCCAGGACTGATAGAGGAGAGAGGGACATGGCTGTAGTTACCCCAGCCAGCCCAGGACTGATAGAGGAGAAGAGAGGGACATGGCTGTAGTTACCCCAGCCAGCCCAGGACTGATAGAGGAGAAGAGAGGGACCTGGCTGTAGTTACCCCAGCCAGCCCAGGACTGATAGAGAAGAGAGGGACCTGGCTGTAGTTACCCCAGCCAGCCCAGGACTGATAGAGGAGGAGAGAGGGACCTGGCTGTAGTTACCCCAGCCAGCCCAGGACTGATAGAGGAGGAGAGAGGGACCTGGCTGTAGTTACCCCAGCCAGCCCAGGACTGATAGAGGAGGAGAGAGGGACCTGGCTGTAGTTACCCCAGCCAGCCCAGGACTGATAGAGGAGGAGAGAGGGACCTGGCTGTAGTTACCCCAGCCAGCCCAGGACTGATAGAGAAGAAGAGAGGGACCTGGCTGTAGTTACCCCAGCCAGCCCAGGACTGATAGAGGAGAAGAGAGGGACCTGGCTGTAGTTACCCCAGCCAGCCCAGGACTGATAGAGGAGAAGAGAGGGACCTGGCTGTAGTTACCCCAGCCAGCCCAGGACTGATAGAGAAGAGAGGGACCTGGCTGTAGTTACCCCAGCCAGCCCAGGACTGATAGAGGAGGAGAGAGGGACCTGGCTGTAGTTACCCCAGCCAGCCCAGGACTGATAGAGGAGGAGAGAGGGACCTGGCTGTAGTTACCCCAGCCAGCCCAGGACTGATAGAGAAGAAGAGAGGGACCTGGCTGTAGTTACCCCAGCCAGCCCAGGACTGATAGAGGAGAAGAGAGGGACCTGGCTGTAGTTACCCCAGCCAGCCCAGGACTGATAGAGGAGAAGAGAGGGACCTGGCTGTCAGTAGGACAAGGCTGAGGGCAGACTTGCTGACTGACTGGCTGATACATCTAACTTCCATCTAACATCCATCACACTGACAGGTCAGCAGCAGCACACGGCTTGGACAGGAAACGGGTGATAATGTGAGAAGCCCTGTGGATTAGTTTTGTGGGTGTGAGGGGTTAGGGTTACAGGAGAGGATTCAGAACTGTCATACAGTATCTAGTAGCAGAGTCTTGACAGCCGCTGAACACGGATGATAAGAGGACATGCTTTCCATTTCTCTAAGGAGAACAACATCCTCCTTAGTTTGACAGCTCACTTTACACCGCGACAGAAATACTTTATTTATTTTAATAGGAAACCAATTCAAATAGCACCACTCGGATACTCACAAATAGTTTTTTTCCTTTTAGGAAATACTCTTCAAAGGTAAGTGATGTTAAACAAGCCAGTGACGGAGCTTCCTGCTTTCTCACACCCAAACCTGCATGCTCCCTGACTGCAAAGCAACTGGCTGTGACTAGAATGGCGTTATATAAAAGTAGCTGTCCAACCTCCAACACAGTCTACCAGTGTTATTCAGTAGGAGCCTTGAGGGGAGGAGGAAGGAGGAGGAAGAGGACAAGCAGTGGCCCACAGCCAGACTAAACAAAGCTGAACACCTCCAGGTGATTTGACCTACTCAGGGTGAGTTTTACACCTGTAGGTTCATTCTGGCTCTGCCGCTGTACCGGGAGGCTCTTTACTCTGGCTCTGCCGCTGTACCGGGAGGCTCTTCACTCTGGCTCTGCCGCTGTCCCGGGAGGCTCTTCACTCTGGCTCTGCCGCAGTACCGGGAGGCTCTTCACTCTGGCTCTGCCGCTGTACCGGGAGGCTCTTTATTCTGGCTCTGCCGCTGTACCGGGAGGCTCTTTATTCTGATCACGGGTTACTGCTTAATTACGCTGCAGTATGCTGTTGCTGCCATGGCTACCAGTTGTTAAGGCTACTTATACCGCTGGATTAAGACAGCTGATCTGTCATCACACATATTAGAGAAGATGTTCACACCATACTGCCTGCTACACACAGCTGTACGGACTACGCTGATAACAGCCTGCTACACACCTCTGGGTCCTATATGACTAGGCCTCTGGGTCCTATATGACTAGGCCTCTGACCTCTGGGTCCTATATGACTAGGCCTCTGACCTCTGGGTCCTATATGACTAGGCCTCTGACCTCTGGGTCCTATATGACTAGGCCTCTGACCTCTGGGTCCTATATGACTAGGCCTCTGACCTCTGGGTCCTATATGACTAGGCCTCTGGGTCCTATAATGACTAGGCCTCTGACCTCTGGGTCCTATAATGACTAGGCCTCTGACCTCTGGGTCCTATAATGACTAGGCCTCTGACCTCTGGGTCCTATAATGACTAGGCCTCTGACCTCTAGGTCCTATATGACTAGGCCTCTGACCTCTGGGTCCTATATGACTAGGCCTCTGGGTCCTATATGACTAGGCCTCTGACCTCTGGGTCCTATAATGACTAGGCCTCTGGGTCCTGTAATGACTAGGCCTCTGACCTCTAGGTCCTATATGACTAGGCCTCTGACCTCTAGGTCCTATATGACTAGGCCTCTGACCTCTGACCTCTAGGTCCTATATGACTAGGCCTCTGGGTCCTATAATGACTAGGCCTCTGACCTCTGGGTCCTATATGACTAGGCCTCTGGGTCCTATAATGACTAGGCCTCTGACCTCTGGGTCCTATATGACTAGGCCTCTGACCTCTAGGTCCTATATGACTAGGCCTCTGACCTCTGGGTCCTATATGACTAGGCCTCTGACCTCTGGGTCCTATAATGACTAGGCCTCTGGCCTCTAGATCCTATATGACTAGGCCTCTGACCTCTAGGTCCTATAATGACTAGGCCTCTGACCTCTGGGTCCTATATGACTAGGCCTCTGACCTCTGGGTCCTATATGACTAGGCCTCTGACCTCTGACCTCTGGGTCCTATAATGACTAGGCCTCTGACCTCTGGGTCCTATATGACTAGGCCTCTGACCTCTGGGTCCTATATGACTAGGCCTCTGACCTCTGGGTCCTATATGACTAGGCCTCTGACCTCTGGGTCCTATATGACTAGGCCTCTGACCTCTAGGTCCTATAATGACTAGGCCTCTGACCTCTGACCTCTGGGTCCTATATGACTAGGCCTCTGACCTCTGGGTCCTATATGACTAGGCCTCTGACCTCTGGGTCCTATATGACTAGGCCTCTGACCTCTGGGTCCTATATGACTAGGCCTCTGACCTCTAGGTCCTGTAATGACTAGGCCTCTGACCTCTGACCTCTGGGTCCTATATGACTAGGCCTCTGGGTCCTATATGACTAGGCCTCTGACCTCTAGGTCCTGTAATGACTAGGCCTCTGACCTCTGACCTCTAGGTCCTATATGACTAGGCCTCTGGCCTCTAGGTCCTATATGACTAGGCCTCTGACCTCTGGGTCCTATATGACTAGGCCTCTGACCTCTGGGTCCTATATGACTAGGCCTCTGACCTCTGGGTCCTATATGACTAGGCCTCTGGGTCCTATATGACTAGGCCTCTGACCTCTGGGTCCTATATGACTAGGCCTCTGGCCTCTAGGTCCTATAATGACTAGGCCTCTGACCTCTGGGTCCTATATGACTAGGCCTCTGACCTCTGGGTCCTATATGACTAGGCCTCTGGGTCCTATATGACTAGGCCTCTGACCTCTGGGTCCTATATGACTAGGCCTCTGACCTCTGGGTCCTATAATGACTAGGCCTCTGACCTCTGGGTCCTATATGACTAGGCCTCTGACCTCTGGGTCCTATATGACTAGGCCTCTGGGTCCTATATGACTAGGCCTCTGACCTCTGGGTCCTATATGACTAGGCCTCTGACCTCTGACCTCCGGGTCCTATAATGACTAGGCCTCTGACCTCTGACCTCTGGGTCCTATATGACTAGGCCTCTGACCTCTGGGTCCTATATGACTAGGCCTCTGACCTCTGGGTCCTATATGACTAGGCCTCTGACCTCTAGGTCCTATATGACTAGGCCTCTGACCTCTAGGTCCTATAATGACTAGGCCTCTGACCTCTGGGTCCTATATGACTAGGCCTCTGACCTCTGGGTCCTATATGACTAGGCCTCTGGGTCCTATATGACTAGGCCTCTGACCTCTGACCTCTGGGTCCTATATGACTAGGCCTCTGGGTCCTATATGACTAGGCCTCTGACCTCTGGGTCCTATATGACTAGGCCTCTGACCTCTGGGTCCTATATGACTAGGCCTCTGGGTCCTATATGACTAGGCCTCTGACCTCTAGGTCCTATATGACTAGGCCTCTAGGTCCTATATGACTAGGCCTCTGACCTCTGGGTCCTATATGACTAGGCCTCTAGGTCCTATATGACTAGGCCTCTGACCACAGCCAGACTAAACAAAGCTGAACACCTCCAGGTGATTTGACCTACTCAGGGTGAGTTTTACACCTGTAGGTTCATTCTGGCTCTGCCGCTGTACCGGGAGGCTCTTTACTCTGGCTCTGCCGCTGTACCGGGAGGCTCTTCACTCTGGCTCTGCCGCTGTCCCGGGAGGCTCTTCACTCTGGCTCTGCCGCAGTACCGGGAGGCTCTTCACTCTGGCTCTGCCGCTGTACCGGGAGGCTCTTTATTCTGGCTCTGCCGCTGTACCGGGAGGCTCTTTATTCTGATCACGGGTTACTGCTTAATTACGCTGCAGTATGCTGTTGCTGCCATGGCTACCAGTTGTTAAGGCTACTTATACCGCTGGATTAAGACAGCTGATCTGTCATCACACATATTAGAGAAGATGTTCACACCATACTGCCTGCTACACACAGCTGTACGGACTACGCTGATAACAGCCTGCTACACACCTCTGGGTCCTATATGACTAGGCCTCTGGGTCCTATATGACTAGGCCTCTGACCTCTGGGTCCTATATGACTAGGCCTCTGACCTCTGGGTCCTATATGACTAGGCCTCTGACCTCTGGGTCCTATATGACTAGGCCTCTGACCTCTGGGTCCTATATGACTAGGCCTCTGACCTCTGGGTCCTATATGACTAGGCCTCTGGGTCCTATAATGACTAGGCCTCTGACCTCTGGGTCCTATATGACTAGGCCTCTGGGTCCTATAATGACTAGGCCTCTGACCTCTGGGTCCTATATGACTAGGCCTCTGACCTCTAGGTCCTATATGACTAGGCCTCTGACCTCTGGGTCCTATATGACTAGGCCTCTGACCTCTGGGTCCTATAATGACTAGGCCTCTGGCCTCTAGATCCTATATGACTAGGCCTCTGACCTCTAGGTCCTATAATGACTAGGCCTCTGACCTCTGGGTCCTATATGACTAGGCCTCTGACCTCTGGGTCCTATATGACTAGGCCTCTGACCTCTGACCTCTGGGTCCTATAATGACTAGGCCTCTGACCTCTGGGTCCTATATGACTAGGCCTCTGACCTCTGGGTCCTATATGACTAGGCCTCTGACCTCTAGGTCCTATATGACTAGGCCTCTGACCTCTAGGTCCTATAATGACTAGGCCTCTGACCTCTGGGTCCTATATGACTAGGCCTCTGACCTCTGGGTCCTATATGACTAGGCCTCTGGGTCCTATATGACTAGGCCTCTGACCTCTGGGTCCTATATGACTAGGCCTCTGACCTCTGGGTCCTATATGACTAGGCCTCTGGGTCCTATATGACTAGGCCTCTGACCTCTGGGTCCTATATGACTAGGCCTCTAGGTCCTATATGACTAGGCCTCTGACCTCTAGGTCCTATATGACTAGGCCTCTGACCTCTGACCTCTGGGTCCTATATGACTAGGCCTCTGACCTCTGGGTCCTATATGACTAGGCCTCTGGGTCCTATATGACTAGGCCTCTGACCTCTGGGTCCTATATGACTAGGCCTCTGACCTCTGACCTCTGGGTCCTATATGACTAGGCCTCTGACCTCTGGGTCCTATATGACTAGGCCTCTGGGTCCTATATGACTAGGCCTCTGACCTCTGGGTCCTATATGACTAGGCCTCTAGGTCCTATATGACTAGGCCTCTGACCTCTAGGTCCTATATGACTAGGCCTCTGACCTCTAGGTCCTATATGACTAGGCCTCTGACCTCTAGGTCCTATAATGACTAGGCCTCTGACCTCTAGGTCCTATAATGACTAGGCCTCTGACCTCTAGGTCCTATATGACTAGGCCTCTGACCTCTGGGTCCTATATGACTAGGCCTCTGACCTCTAGGTCCTATATGACTAGGCCTCTGACCTCTAGGTCCTATATGACTAGGCCTCTGACCTCTAGGTCCTATATGACTAGGCCTCTGACCTCTAGGTCCTATATGACTAGGCCTCTGACCTCTAGGTCCTATAATGACTAGGCCTCTGACCTCTAGGTCCTATAATGACTAGGCCTCTGACCTCTAGGTCCTATATGACTAGGCCTCTGACCTCTAGGTCCTATAATGACTAGGCCTCTGACCTCTAGGTCCTATATGACTAGGCCTCTAGGTCCTATATGACTAGGCCTCTGACCTCTAGGTCCTATAATGACTAGGCCTCTGACCTCTAGGTCCTATATGACTAGGCCTCTGACCTCTAGGTCCTATATGACTAGGCCTCTGACCTCTAGGTCCTATATGACTAGGCCTCTGACCTCTAGGTCCTATATGACTAGGCCTCTGACCTCTAGGTCCTATAATGACTAGGCCTCTGACCTCTAGGTCCTATATGACTAGGCCTCTGACCTCTAGGTCCTATAATGACTAGGCCTCTGACAGGTCTTTATTCAGGGGTTGCAGGTAGATGACCCTCCAACAGCTGTCTCTGCTAACTACCACTGGCAGGCCACTCCCAGCATTACAGTAACCCCTCCCCATCCACAGACACTCCCAGCATTACAGTAACCCCTCCCCATCCCTGTCCACAGACACTCCCAGCATTACAGTAACCCCTCCCCATCCACAGACACTCCCAGCATTACAGTAACCCCTCCCCATCCCTGTCCACAGACACTCCCAGCATTATAGTAACCCCTCCCCATCCCTGTCCACAGACACTCCCAGCATTACAGTAACCCCTCCCCATCCCTGTCCACAGACACTCCCAGCATTACAGTAACCCCTCCCCATCCCTGTCCACAGACACTCCCAGCATTACAGTAACCCCTCCCCATCCCTGTCCACAGACACTCCCAGCATTACAGTAACCCCTCCCCATCCCTGTCCACAGACACTCCCAGCATTACAGTAACCCCTCCCCATCCCTGTCCAGACACTCCCAGCATTACAGTAACCCCTCCCCATCCCTGTCCACAGACACTCCCAGCATTACAGTAACCCCTCCCCATCCCTGTCCAGACACTCCCAGCATTACAGTAACCCCTCCCCATCCCTGTCCACAGACACTCCCCAGCATTACAGTAACCCCTCCCCATCCCTGTCCACAGACACTCCCCAGCATTACAGTAACCCCTCCCCATCCCTGTCCACAGACACTCCCAGCATTACAGTAACCCCTCCCCATCCCTGTCCACAGACACTCCCAGCATTATAGTAACCCCTCCCCATCCCTGTCCACAGACACTCCCAGCATTACAGTAACCCCTCCCCATCCCTGTCCACAGACACTCCCAGCATTACAGTAACCCCTCCCCATCCCTGTCCACAGACACTCCCCAGCATTACAGTAACCCCTCCCCATCCACAGACACTCCCAGCATTACAGTAACCCCTCCCCATCCCTGTCCACAGACACTCCCAGCATTACAGTAACCCCTCCCCATCCCTGTCCACAGACACTCCCAGCATTACAGTAACCCCTCCCCATCCCTGTCCACAGACACTCCCCAGCATTACAGTAACCCCTCCCCATCCCTGTCCACAGACACTCCCAGCATTACAGTAACCCCTCCCCATCCCTGTCCACAGACACTCCCAGCATTACAGTAACCCCTCCCCATCCCTGTCCACAGACACTCCCAGCATTATAGTAACCCCTCCCCATCCCTGTCCACAGACACTCCCAGCATTACAGTAACCCCTCCCCATCCCTGTCCACAGACACTCCCAGCATTACAGTAACCCCTCCCCATCCCTGTCCACAGACACTCCCAGCATTACAGTAACCCCTCCCCATCCCTGTCCACAGACACTCCCAGCATTACAGTAACTCTGTCACTCGTCTTCCAGTGTCTGCCTGTGTGTTTAGGCTACCTGCCCGTCCCCCTAAGAAGCAGAGCATGTACATATGTTACTAGCCTTAGTCAGAAGATAGGGAGAGAGAATGTTAATTAGCTAGAGAAGAATGGATTCCCTTATCACTACTAGTTATGGATACTACAGGCCTAGTGATCACGTTTCACGTTGGATATATTAACTACAAAAAGGTAAGACGTGTTTTTAATTCTGGTGCCACTCTGCACACAGAAGCTTGTTAGCTAGATAGATAAAAGGACATTCAAAGTTCCTCCATAGCAGCTGCTCCTCCTAGGTGTAATTATGTGGACCTAATTCGTATAATGCATGTCATAAGATGCCCAGTGCTTCAACTCTCCTCCTCAACCCTCTCAGGTCATGGCTAGAAGGGATCCAGCTTTTGTCAAATTAACGTCAAAAGTTGCATTTTTTGGCATTTTAGCTAACCTGATCCCTTTTGCTAACCTTAACTTAATTATCCTAACCTGCTGTGTAAGTTCTCCTAACCTGCTACGAAAAGTCAAATCTGACATTAATTTGACAAAAGCTGGATCCCTTTTAGCCAAGAACCCTCTCTGGCTCTTTACCCACCTGCTAAATGTCAGTCCCATCTTGCGCCATGGGCTACACTTGTCTGTCCATCACACATGTAAACAACAAGCTTGGCTGCTCCATCCGCACTGATTGGTGAAGTAAATTAATGAGCTAAATGTAAAAAAAACTTGAATTCACAGGTTTTAAAAAGGAACAGAAAGGAATGATACAAACCGGTCCTTTATTTTGGTTTCGAACCGGTTCAGAACTTTATTTTTCTGGTGGGAACAGTGGAAGTGGTTCTGTTCAGAGGGAACCGGTTCAGAACTTTATTTTTCTGGTGGGAACAGTGGAAGTGGTTCTGTTCAGAGGGAACCGGTTCAGAACTTTATTTTTCTGGTGGGAACAGTGGAAGTGGTTCTGTTCAGAAGGAACCGGTTCAGAACTTTATTTTTCTGGTGGGAACAGTGGAAGTGGTTCTGTTCAGAAGGAACCGGTTCAGAACTTTATTTTTCTGGTGGGAACAGTGGAAGTGGTTCTGTTCAGAGGGAACCGGTTTAGAACTTTATTTTTCTGGTGGGAACAGTGGAAGTGGTTCTGTTCAGAAGGAACCGGTTCAGAACTTTATTTTTCTGGTGGGAACAGTGGAAGTGGTTCTGTTCAGAAGGAACCGGTTCAGAACTTTATTTTTCTGGTGGGAACAGTGGAAGTGGTTCTGTTCAGAAGGAACCGGTTCAGAACTTTATTTTTCTGGTGGGAACAGTGGAAGTGGTTCTGTTCAGAAGGAACCGGTTCAGAACTTTATTTTTCTGGTGGGAACAGTGGAAGTGGTTCTGTTCAGAAGGAACCGGTTCAGAACTTTATTTTTCTGGTGGGAACAGTGGAAGTGGTTCTGTTCAGAAGGAACCGGTTCAGTACTTTATTTTTCTGGTGGGAACAGTGGAAGTGGTTCTGTTCAGAAGGAACCGGTTCAGAACTTTATTTTTCTGGTGGGAACAGTGGAAGTGGTTCTGTTCAGAAGGAACCGGTTCAGAACTTTATTTTTCTGGTGGGAACAGTGGAAGTGGTTCTGTTCAGAAGGAACCGGTTCAGAACTTTATTTTTCTGGTGGGAACAGTGGAAGTGGTTCTGTTCAGAAGGAACTGTCTAAAACAGACAGTCATTGTGACAGCGAGAGCTGCTTTTCAGAGAACAGAGAGCAGAGCAGGCATTAAAGCGGCTAACGGCGTGACGTTTAGACGTTTAGCACAGAGTCCTCTCTGGTGAAATAATAACCCTTACATATCATCCAAACTACAGCTGCTTCCACTGATAGTGTTGCAGGGTTCAACTCTGTGACCGCATCCTTATAGCATATTTGGTGCATGCATTTTGACCAGGGCCCATAGGGTGGCATTTGGGACCAAACCTGCATCTCAAAAAAGCTGCCATTATTTCAGGTGTGTGTGTGGGGGATTCAGAGTGCCTCTGGTAACCTGAAACTCATAATCAGTATTCCATAAACTGCCTTTGTTTTAGTTCAAGCTGGGCTGAAGAGCGGTTGGGTCCCAGTGTTGTGGGTTTTAGTTCAAGCTGGGCTGAAGAGCGGTTGGGTCCCAGTGTTGTGGGTGTCTTCCTGTGCTGCTACATCACAGGATGCTACCATTAGGAGAGACGGTAAGCCGACACCCAGTCTTAGAAATGGCCACATCCAGCCTTAGTACAACGCTGTGCACAGAGGCATATCAGAGTGAATAGGTACTAATTGGGACTGTGACTGCCATGATAATAAACTGGCCTAAGAAGAAGGCGTGTAAAAACGTCAATAGACATTGGATTGGATTCACAGAGACGTCAGCTATCTACTTCCACCCACCTGGAACGACACACGGCGGTCGGTCTATATGAGATGTGTGTGTTCTGGCTGTAACAACAGAGGACTGATAAAACACAATAGCAGCCTACTGTCAACATGGTCATCTCCTCCCTCTGATCAGGGAGACCGGTCCTAAACCATCTCTGACTGGTCTCTCTGTGTCTCTGATCAGGGAGACCAGTCCTAAACCATCTCTGACTGGTCTCTCTGTGTCTCTGATCAGGGAGACCGGGCCTAAACCATCTCTGACTGGTCTCTCTGATCAGGGAGACCGGTCCTAAACCATCTCTGACTGGTCTCTCTGTGTCTCTGATCAGGGAGACCGGTCCTAAACCATCTCTGACTGGTCTCTCTGTGTCTCTGATCAGGGAGACCGGTCCTAAACCATCTCTGACTGGTCTCTCTGTGTCTCTGATCAGGGAGACCGGTCCTAAACCATCTCTGACTGGTCTCTCTGTGTCTCTGATCAGGGAGACCGGTCCTAAACCATCTCTGACTGGTCTCTCTGTGTCTCTGATCAGGGAGACCGGTCCTAAACCATCTCTGACTGGTCTCTCTGTGTCTCTGATCAGGGAGACCGGTCCTAAACCATCTCTGACTGGTCTCTCTGTGTCTCTGATCAGGGAGACCGGTCCTAAACCATCTCTGACTGGTCTCTCTGTCTCTCTGATCAGGGAGACCGGTCCTAAACCATCTCTGACTGGTCTCTCTGTGTCTCTGATCAGGGAGACCGGTCCTAAACCATCTCTGACTGGTCTCTCTGAGTCTCTGATCAGGGAGACCGGTCCTAAACCATCTCTGACTGGTCTCTCTGTCTCTCTGATCAGGGAGACCGGTCCTAAACCATCTCTGACTGGTCTCTCTGATCAGGGAGACCGGTCCTAAACCATCTCTGACTGGTCTCTCTGTGTCTCTGATCAGGGAGACCGGTCCTAAACCATCTCTGACTGGTCTCTCTGTGTCTCTGATCAGGGAGACCGGTCCTAAACCATCTCTGACTGGTCTCTCTGTGTCTCTGATCAGGGAGACCGGTCCTAAACCATCTCTGACTGGTCTCTCTGTGTCTCTGATCAGGGAGACCGGTCCTAAACCATCTCTGACTGGTCTCTCTGTCTCTCTGATCAGGGAGACCGGTCCTAAACCATCTCTGACTGGTCTCTCTGTGTCTCTGATCAGGGAGACCGGTCCTAAACCATCTCTGACTGGTCTCTCTGTGTCTCTGATCAGGGAGACCGGTCCTAAACCATCTCTGACTGGTCTCTCTGTGTCTCTGATCAGGGAGACCGGTCCTAAACCATCTCTGACTGGTCTCTCTGTGTCTCTGATCAGGGAGACCGGTCCTAAACCATCTCTGACTGGTCTCTCTGAGTCTCTGATCAGGGAGACCGGTCCTAAACCATCTCTGACTGGTCTCTCTGATCAGGGAGACCGGTCCTAAACCATCTCTGACTGGTCTCTCTGTGTCTCTGATCAGGGAGACCGGTCCTAAACCATCTCTGACTGGTCTCTCTGATCAGGGAGACCGGTCCTAAACCATCTCTGACTGGTCTCTCTGTGTCTCTGATCAGGGAGACCGGTCCTAAACCATCTCTGACTGGTCTCTCTGAGTCTCTGATCAGGGAGACCGGTCCTAAACCATCTCTGACTGGGGTCTCTGAGTCTCTGATCAGGGAGACCGGTCCTAAACCATCTCTGACTGGTCTCTCTGTGTCTCTGATCAGTGAGACCGGTCCTAAACCATCTCTGACTGGTCTCTCTGATCATGGAGACCGGTCCTAAACCATCTTTGACTGGTCTCTCTGTGTCTCTGATCAGGGATACCGGTCCTAAACCATCTCTGACTGGTCTCTCTGTGTCTCTGATCAGGGAGACCGGTCCTAAACCATCTCTGACTGGTCTCTCTGATCAGGGAGACCAGTCCTAAACCATCTCTGACTGGTCTCTCTGTGTCTCTGATCAGGGAGACCGGTCCTAAACCATCTCTGACTGGTCTCTCTGTGTCTCTGATCAGGGAGACCGGTCCTAAACCATCTCTGACTGGTCTCTCTGTGTCTCTGATCAGGGAGACCGGTCCTAAACCATCTCTGACTGGTCTCTCTGAGTCTCTGATCAGGGAGACCAGTCCTAAACCATCTCTGACTGGTCTCTCTGATCAGGGAGACCGGTCCTAAACCATCTCTGACTGGTCTCTCTGTGTCTCTGATCAGGGAGACCGGTCCTAAACCATCTCTGACTGGTCTCTCTGATCAGGGAGACCGGTCCTAAACCATCTCTGACTGGTCTCTCTGTGTCTCTGATCAGGGAGACCGGTCCTAAACCATCTCTGACTGGTCTCTCTGAGTCTCTGATCAGGGAGACCGGTCCTAAACCATCTCTGACTGGGGTCTCTGAGTCTCTGATCAGGGAGACCGGTCCTAAACCATCTCTGACTGGTCTCTCTGTGTCTCTGATCAGTGAGACCGGTCCTAAACCATCTCTCACTGGTCTCTCTGATCATGGAGACCGGTCCTAAACTATCTTTGACTGGTCTCTCTGTGTCTCTGATCAGGGATACCGGTCCTAAACCATCTCTGACTGGTCTCTCTGTGTCTCTGATCAGGGAGACCGGTCCTAAACCATCTCTGACTGGTCTCTCTGATCAGGGAGACCAGTCCTAAACCATCTCTGACTGGTCTCTCTGTGTCTCTGATCAGGGAGACCGGTCCTAAACCATCTCTGACTGGTCTCTCTGTGTCTCTGATCAGGGAGACCGGTCCTAAACCATCTCTGACTGGTCTCTCTGTGTCTCTGATCAGGGAGACCGGTCCTAAACCATCTCTGACTGGTCTCTCTGTGTCTCTGATCAGGGAGACCGGTCCTAAACCATCTCTGACTGGTCTCTCTGAGTCTCTGATCAGGGAGACCGGTCCTAAACCATCTCTGACTGGTCTCTCTGTGTCTCTGATCAGGGAGACCGGTCCTAAACCATCTCTGACTGGTCTCTCTGAGTCTCTGATCAGGGAGACCAGTCCTAAACCATCTCTGACTGGTCTCTCTGATCAGGGAGACCGGTCCTAAACCATCTCTGACTGGTCTCTCTGTGTCTCTGATCAGGGAGACCGGTCCTAAACCATCTCTGACTGGTCTCTCTGTGTCTCTGATCAGGGAGACCGGTCCTAAACCATCTCTGACTGGTCTCTCTGTGTCTCTGATCAGGGAGACCGGTCCTAAACCATCTCTGACTGGTCTCTCTGATCAGGGAGACCGGTCCTAAACCATCCCTGACTGGTCTCTCTGAGTCTCTGATCAGGGAAACCGGTCCTAAACCATCTCTGAATGGGGTCTCTGAGTCTCTGATCAGGGAGACCGGTCCTAAACCATCTCTGACTGGTCTCTCTGATCAGGGAGACCGGTCCTAAACCATCTCTGACTGGTCTCTCTGAGTCTCTGATCAGGGAGACCGGTCCTAAACCATCTCTGACTGGTCTCTCTGTGTCTCTGATCAGGGAGACCGGTCCTAAACCATCTCTGACTGGTCTCTCTGAGTCTCTGATCAGGGAAACCGGTCCTAAACCATCTCTGAATGGGGTCTCTGAGTCTCTGATCAGGGAGACCGGTCCTAAACCATCTCTGACTGGTCTCTCTGTGTCTCTGATCAGGGAGACCAGTCCTAAACCATCTCTGACTGGTCTCTCTGTGTCTCTGATCAGGGAGACCGGTCCTAAACCATCTCTGACTGGCCTCTCTGATCAGGGAGACCAGTCCTAAACCATCTCTGACTGGTCTCTCTGAGTCTCTGATCAGGGAAACCGGTCCTAAACCATCTCTGAATGGGGTCTCTGAGTCTCTGATCAGGGAGACCGGTCCTAAACCATCTCTGACTGGTCTCTCTGTGTCTCTGATCAGGGAGACCGGTCCTAAACCATCTCTGACTGGTCTCTCTGATCAGGGAGACCAGTCCTAAACCATCTCTGACTGGTCTCTCCGAGTCTCTGATCAGGGAGACCGGTCCTAAACCATCTCTGACTGGCCTCTCTGTGTCTCTCCGCTCTAGGACGAGACAGCCTGTTGCTCTCTCTGTGTCTCTCCGCTTTAGGACGAGACAGCCTGTTGCTCTCTCTGTGTCTCTCCGCTCTAGGACGAGACAGCCTGTTGCTCTCTCTGTGTCTCTCCGCTCTAGGACGAGACAGCCTGTTGCTCTCTCTGTGTCTCTCAGCTTTAGGACGAGACAGCCTGTTGCTCTCTCTGTGGCTTTCAGTCTCTGATCAGCTTCAGGACCAACCGACTGGCCTGTGTCCCTCCCTGCTGTTTCTCTGTAGCTCTGACAACACTGGTGTCATCCTTCCTCTGAGACGACAACTCCCCGCTGGCCAGCGCATGATAGACTAACCCAGCTGAGCACAAACGTGACGTTCGACACACACAGAGCCCCAACCCACCGACACACACCCCATCTCCCCAGACAGGGGAGAATCAATGAGAGTGAGTCATTGTGGGGAGGGGGAGGGTAGCGAGAGAGATTGTGCCGTCACAGAAACACACCTCTGTCAATAGAGGCAGAGACTCTGGAGGATTGATCATTTGGTACAAATCCGAACTACAAAATCAAATTGATCCCCTCAAAATTGGTAAATATCACATTTGGTTAAAACTGAAAAGATTACTTGTACTGACAGAAAATTGTGTTCCTTTGCGCAATATCTATCTACCCCTCAGAATCCCCATATTACTC
The DNA here is from genome assembly GCF_964263955.1 of Coregonus lavaretus. Classification (NCBI taxonomy): domain Eukaryota; kingdom Metazoa; phylum Chordata; class Actinopteri; order Salmoniformes; family Salmonidae; genus Coregonus; species Coregonus lavaretus. The sequence goes on from NC_139990.1 coordinate 77,569,724, forward strand.
AGAGGAGATATTCCCCAGCCTTGAGGAAGAGACATGCCATTTCCAGGCCCAGGGAAATGTGCTCATCTGTGGGGACACAAATGGAACACTACCTGATCGAACGACCACGAGGGGACAGCTTTATTACAGGCCATACTGTTTCTAACTGTCTTAATCTCCCCCAAAGAAACAACAGTGACAGCACCATCAACAGAAACGGAAGGGATCTGTTGCAGCTCGGGCGAAGCTTGGGTCTGTACTTTGTCAATGGTAGGTTTAGGGAGATCCACCTATTGCTCACCTCTTGGCCACATCACAGACACTGACCCTTTCTCTCTCAGCTCATTCGCCGTCAAGCCACTAACACCTCTGTCAGCCAAATGACGTTGTTCCTCAAAAGAACAGACATGGAAACAACCACACGTTCACAGCCCAGTGAGCTGCACAACATCAGAACTTCATACAGATGGGCCCAAAACAGCACAGAAGAATACCCAGAAAGCAACCAGAAACCAAAACATCCAAACACCCTTAGATAACTTTCTGGATACCACATTCACTCACAGTAAAGAAGGAATCAATCTAGCAGTAAAAAACATCAACTATATATTTCAGACAAACGGCAAAAGAAGCACAACTGAAATGTATAAATAACTAAACAAAAAAAGACCCCAGATGACATCATCAACTGGTTTGTAATGATGACATCATCAACTGGTTTGATGGAGGTTGTAAAATGATAAGGAAAAAACTTAGAACACTATCAAACCAAAAGCACAGAGACCCAAATAATGGTGAATTACGCCTTAATTACTGTGAGACTTTAAAACTCTATAAAACGTACACTCAGAACCAAAAAAAGCACAGTACAACAGCGAGCAGCTGACACTAATTGAGGAGTCCATAAACAAAACAACTGGTCCTCTGTAGCTCAATTGGTAGAGCATGGCGCTTGTAACGCCAGGGTAGTGGGTTCGATCCCCGGGCCCACCCATACGTAAAAATGTATGCGCACATGACTGTAAGTCGCTTTGGATAAAAGCGTCTGCTAAATGGCATATTATTATTATTATTATTATTATTATTATTATTCTTCTTCTTGGAAAAAACTAAAATCTAAACAAGAGGCATTAGTGGTGACATATGGACAACCCATTTTAAAAATCACTCTACAACACCGTTCAAATTGACACAAACGCAGAACAATGCCAAATTCATGAGAAGTTCCATTGGACTCTCTGACATCTGGAATCAAGGACTCATAACCCCAATCTATAAGAACGGAGACAAATTTGACCCTAACAATTACAGAGCCATTTGTGTGAACAGTAACCTGGGGAAGGTTTTCTGTAGTATTATAAATGTTAGAGTTCTAAACTTCCTTAATAAGCACAATGTCTTGAGTAAAAGCCAAATTGGATTTATACCAAAACGTCGCACGACCGATCATATTTACACACTACACACCCTGACATGTCCACCAAAATAATGCCAAAATGTACGCTTGCTTTATCGACTTCCAAAAAGCATTTGATTCTATTTGGCATACCGACCGGACTGTTCTACAAAATTATTGAAAGTGGCGTAGGGGGTAAAACATATGACAATACGTGCAGCATCAAAATTGGCAAGAGAATAACAGAATTCTTTAACCAGGGGCGGGGCCTTCGCCAGGGTTGCAATCTGAGCCCTGCACTCATACATTTACATCAACGAATTGGCCACTATACTAAGCTTCTAGCCATCAAGCTAACGAAGTTGGTACCAGATGAGTGTTCCAATGGAGCCCTCTTTGTCTGGAGAACTAAATGAACGGTTCCAGCGCTGTAGGAGCTGTATCTACTACGCTTTGTTTCAGGACAAACTGGATCACTCAGAGTTCCAATGCAGCAATTGTTTACTTGTCGAGGATTATAGGCTTGAGGTGGCTTCCTTGATCACGCAGGTCGCCAGGTAGCTTCCTTGATCACGCAGGTCGCCAGGTAGCTTCCTTGATCACGCAGGTCGCCAGCATACGTAAGAAACTGGGGAGAACGCAGAGTGGGATGTTTACATTTTCTACGCCGGTGGCTGGACGGCGTTCGCGCTTGTTGGATGCATCTCCGCCTTGTCGTTTGTCGTTATCCGACTGGCCGGTGTTGCCCGGAGCTCCTCCATCTGATAGCGCCGTCGAAGGAGCACAGCATGAGGAGAAAGGCAATCATCGACGGTCGCATGTCACGAGCCGTGGAAGCAGAAGACAGCAGCCTCCCACAAAGCAGTCTACACTCCCAACGAGAGGCCCGGAGCGGATACAAACAACGAATAGTTTTGCCGTCCTGGAGCCTGATCTTCCTGCACCTTCTTCGCTGGGGGTGCCTGTGTCTGCAGCCGCAGTGCCTACTACTACGATTTAGAAGTCGATGTCGGCAGCCTTCCGTCCCTGCTCTGGATCGAGCATCCTGTGAAGCGTGGGAGTGGGTGGATTTCCTCGTCCTTCTCGCCGGCAGTACTTTTGGGCAGCTCCATGGTAAGAAATGTGACCGTTCCTGGTGCAAAAACAATGTCCTATCCCAGAGCTCGGGTAAATGACATTACTAAGCTGCTCCTGAATGTACTACGTCAGGACATGGACATTGATTCCACCGTAGCCCATGTGGGTTTTAATGACATTATGAAGGGCAGCTCTGAACAGTTGCCAACTACTTCAATGATTTTTTCATTGGTAAGATTAGCAAACTTAGGCATGACATGCCAGCAACAATTGCTGACACTACACATCCAAGTATATCTACCCAAATTATGAAAGACAAGCGTTGTAATTTTGAATTCCGTAAAGTGAGTGTGGAAGAGGTGAAAAAAATCATTGTTGTCTATCAACAATGACAAGCCACCGGGGTCTGACAACTTGGATGGAAAATTACTGAGGATAATAGCGGACGATATTGCCACTCCTATTTGCCATATCTTCCATTTAAGCCTCCTAGAAAGTGTTTGCCCTCAGGCCTGGAGGGAAGCTAAAGTCAATCCGCTACCTAAGAATAGTAAAGCCCCCTTTATTGGCTCAAATAGCCGACCAATCAGCCTGTTACCAACCCTTAGTAAACTATTGGAAAAAATTGTGTTTGACAAGAAACAATGCTATTTTACAGTAAACAAATTCACAAACTTTCAGCATGCTTATAGAGAAGGACATTGAACAAGCACAGCACTTACACAAATGACTGATGATTGGCTGAGAGAAATTGATGATCAAAAGATTGTGGGGGCTGTTTTGTTAGACTTCAGTGCGGTTTTTGACATCATCGATCATAGTCTGTTGCTGGAAAAACGTATGTGTTATGGCTTTTCACCCCCTGCTATATTGTGGATAAAGAGTTACCTGTCAAACAGAACACAGAGGGTGTTCTTTAATGGAAGCCTCTCCAACATAATCCAGGTAGAATCAGGAATTCCCCAGGGCAGCTGTCTAGGCCCATTACTTGTTTCAATCTTTACTAATGACATGCCACTGTAAAGCCAGAGTGTCTGTGTATGCGGATGACTCAACACTATACACGTCAGCTACTACAGTGACTGTATTCACTGCAACACTTAACAAAGAGTTGCAGTTAGTTTCAGAGTGGGTTGCAAGGAATAAGTTAGTCCTAAATATGTATAAAACTAAAAGCATTTAATTTGGGACAAATCATTCACTAAACCCTAATCCTCAACTAAATCTTGTAATGAATAATGTGGAAATTGAGCAAGTTGAGGTGACTAAACTGCTTGGAGTAACCCTGGATTGTAAACTGTCATGGTCAAAACATATTGATACAACAGTAGCTAAGATGGGGAGAAGTCTGTCCATAATAAAGCGCTGCTCTACCTTCTTAACAGCACTATCAACAAGGCAGGTCCTACAGGCCCTAGTTTTGTCACACCTGGACTATTGTTCAGTAGTGTGGTCAGGTGCCACAAAAAAGGACTTAGGAAAATTGCAATTGGCTCAGAACAGGGCAGCACGGCTGGCCCTCGGATGTACACAGAGAGCTAGCATAAATAATATGCATGTCAATCTCTCCTGGCTCAAAGTGGAGGAGAGATTAACTTAATCACTACTTGTATTTGTGAGAGGTATTGACATGTTGAATACACCGAGCTGTCTGTTTGAACTACTGGCACACAGCTCGGACACCCATGCATACCCCACAAGACATTGCCACCAGAGGTCTCTTCACAGTCCCAAGTCCAGAACAGTCTATGGGAGGCCCACAGTACTACATAGAGCCATGGCTACATGGAACTCTATTCCACATCAAGTAAATGTTGCAAGTAGTAAAATGAGATTTAAAATACACCTTATGGAACAGCGGGGACTGTGAAGCAACACAAACATAGACACAGACACATGCACACACACACACACAATAACATACGCACTATACACACACGTACACATCTGTGAATGTATTGTCATGTTTTTAAAATTGTATGAACTGCCTTAATTTTGCTGGACCCAAGGCAGCAGCTAATGGGGATCCATAATAATTAAATACAAATAATAATTTCTAGAAAAATCCTCAGCCCCTGGTGTTAGTCTCCACAACTCAGAGGTTAAATGCCTGCTCTTGGCAGATGACCTATGCCTGCTGTCACCCACAGAACATGGCCTACAGCAGAGCCTGGACCTGCTAGAGCAGTACTGACAGACCTGGGCCCTGGCAGTAAACCCCAAAAATACTAAAATAATGATTTTCCAGAGAAGGATTTCAGTCCTTCACGGCATAGTGTGTTACCAATTGTTTTCTTGGTGACTATGGTCCCAGCTGCCTTGAGATCATTGACAAGATTCCCCCCGTGTAGTTCTGGGCTGATTCCTCACCGTTCTCATGATCATTGCAACTCCACGAGGTGAGATCTTGCATGGAGCCCCAGGCCAAGGGAGATTGACAGTTCTTTTGTGTTTCTTCCATTTGCGAATAATCGCACCAACTGTTGTCACCTTCTCACCAAGCTGCTTGGTGATGGTCTTGTAGCCCATTCCAGCCTTGTGTAGGTCTACAATCTTGTCCCTGACATCCTTGGAGAGCTCTTTGGTCTTGGCCATGGTGGAGAGTTTGGAATCTGATTGATTGATTGCTTCTGTGGACAGGTGTCTTTTATACAGGTAACAAACTGAGATTAGGAGCACTCCCTTTAAGAGTGTGCTCCTAATCTCAGCTCGTTACCTGTATAAAAGACACCTGGGAGCCAGAAATCTTTCTGATTGAGAGGGGGTCAAATACTTATTTCCCTCATTAAAATGCAAATCAATTCATAATATTTTTGACATGCGTTTTTCTGGATTTTTTTGTTGTTATTCTGTCTCTCACTGTTCAAATAAACCCACCATTAAAATTATAGACCAATCATTTTTTTTGTCAGTGGGCAAACGTACAAAATCAGCAGGGGATCAAATACTTTTTTCCCCTCACTGTACATCATGCCAATAAAGCAAATTGAATTGAATTGAATTGAAAGAGATACAGAGAAATACACAGAGAGAGAGACAGATCAATCTCCAAGTTAACCCCTCTGCTTCTCCTCCCAAACGGCCTCTTCTTGCCTGTGCAGAGACAGAGAGCATGTATTTCTACAGCCGGTTTCACAACAGGAAGATGCTACGTTGTGACTGCAGTGAGTGACCCATCTCAAACCAACACATTTGGAGCTGGTTCAACTGGAATGAAAGAGCTGAACCGACCAAATGTATCGTTTCTCCCATCGTCGGTTAACCGTTGTTTACTGTTCGTCCTCTAGTCTAGTGGGGAAACTAGGAACAGCAACACACAGGCAGCTAAACGGAGCAGAACACCACCATGACACTTCATATTTATGTCATCATCATGGCCGTGCATTACCAATAAAGACACAACAGCACCACATTCCACTGTGAGATGAAGGCCTTTAGCTCGGAGGATTAGACCCCAGCTCATCACTCTACAACATAAACTACCTCAATATCATCTTAGCCTACTACACCTTACTCAGATAGATAGACCTGTTGTATAGAGACTCCTACCACTGCTACAATAAGTTGGCAGGAGCAGAGAGAGAGAGAGAGAACTACTACCACTGCTATAATAAGTTGGCAGGAGCAGAGAGAGAGAGAACTCCTACCACTGCTACAATAAGTTGGCAGGAGCAGAGAGAGAGAGAGAACTCCTACCACTGCTATAATAAGTTGGCAGGAGCAGAGAGAGAGAGAACTCCTACCACTGCTATAATAAGTTGGCAGGAGCAGAGAGAGAGAGAACTCCTACCACTGCTATAATAAGTTGGCAGGAGCAGAGAGAGAGAGAACTCCTACCACTGCTATAATAAGTTGGCAGGAGCAGAGAGAGAGAGAGAACTCCTACCACTGCTACAATAAGTTGGCAGGAGCAGAGAGAGAGAGAACTCCTACCACTGCTATAATAAGTTGGCAGGAGCAGAGAGAGAGAGAGAACTCCTACCACTGCTATAATAAGTTGGCAGGAGCAGAGAGAGAGAGAACTCCTACCACTGCTATAATAAGTTGGCAGGAGCAGAGAGAGAGAGAGAACTCCTACCACTGCTATAATAAGTTGGCAGGAGCAGAGAGAGAACTCCTACCACTGCTATAATAAGTTGGCAGGAGCAGAGAGAGAGAGAGAGAGAACTCCTACCACTGCTATAATAAGTTGGCAGGAGCAGAGAGAGAGAGAACTCCTACCACTGCTATAATAAGTTGGCAGGAGCAGAGAGAGAGAGAGAGAACTCCTACCACTGCTATAATAAGTTGGCAGGAGCAGAGAGAGAGAGAACTCCTACCACTGCTATAATAAGTTGGCAGGAGGAGAGAGAGAGAGAATTCCTACCACTGCTATAATAAGTTGGCAGGAGCAGAGAGAGAACTCCTACCACTGCTATAATAAGTTGGCAGGAGCAGAGAGAGAGAGAACTCCTACCACTGCTATAATAAGTTGGCAGGAGCAGAGAGAGAGATAACTCCTACCACTGCTATAATAAGTTGGCAGGAGCAGAGAGAGAGAGAGAGAACTACTACCACTGCTATAATAAGTTGGCAGGAGCAGAGAGAGAGAGAACTCCTACCACTGCTATAATAAGTTGGCAGGAGCAGAGAGAGAACTACTACCACTGCTATAATAAGTTGGCAGGAGCAGAGAGAGAGAGAGAGAACTCCTACCACTGCTATAATAAGTTGGCAGGAGCAGAGAGAGAGAGAACTCCTACCACTGCTATAATAAGTTGGCAGGAGCAGAGAGAGAGAGAGAACTCCTACCACTGCTATAATAAGTTGGCAGGAGCAGAGAGAGAGAGAGAACTCCTACCACTGCTATAATAAGTTGGCAGGAGCAGAGAGAGAGAGAGAACTCCTACCACTGCTATAATAAGTTGGCAGGAGCAGAGAGAACTCCTACCACTGCTATAATAAGTTGGCAGGAGCAGAGAGAGAGAGAGAACTCCTACCACTGCTATAATAAGTTGGCAGGAGCAGAGAGAGAGAGAGAACTCCTACCACTGCTATAATAAGTTGGCAGGAGCAGAGAGAGAGAGAACTCCTACCACTGCTATAATAAGTTGGCAGGAGCAGAGAGAGAGAGAACTCCTACCACTGCTATAATAAGTTGGCAGGAGCAGAGAGAGAGAGAGAACTCCTACCACTGCTACAATAAGTTGGCAGGAGCAGAGAGAGAGAGAACTCCTACCACTGCTATAATAAGTTGGCAGGAGCAGAGAGAGAGAGAACTCCTACCACTGCTATAATAAGTTGGCAGGAGCAGAGAGAGAGTGTGGGAGGAAAAGATAAAGCGAGGGAATGGGAGGAGCCAGTGAGCGAGGGAGAAGAGAACATGGAGTGTGTTTGTAGATATGTAACCCCCTCTTTATCTCTGGTCCCTACAGGCTGTTGGATCATCTCTCTCTCTCTCTCATGTGAGGAGGAACTTCCCACACCCCCTTAAAACCCCATCCCCCATCCCCTCCTCTGAGGCAGCTGCTTGCCCCCACTACTCCCCCCTTCTAACCCCAGCCTCCAGCCACTGCCACATTACACACTAACATTAGAAAGCTTTAGGAGCCGCGTGGAGCTTGCAATTACTACAGAAGCATTACTCCTTCAGCCCTCCAGAAGCATTACTCCTACAGCCCTCCAGAAGCATTACTCCTACAGCCCTCCAGAAGCATTACTCCTACAGCCCTCCAGAAGCATTACTCCTACAGCCCTCCAGAAGCATTACTCCTACAGCATTACTCCTTCAGCCCTCCAGAAGCATTACTCCTACAGCCCTCCAGAAGCATTACTCCTACAGCCCTCCAGAAGCATTACTCCTACAGCCCTCCAGAAGCATTACTCCTACAGCCCTCCAGAAGCATTACTCCTACAGCATTACTCCTTCAGCCCTCCAGAAGCATTACTCCTACAGCCCTCCAGAAGCATTACTCCTACAGCCCTCCAGAAGCATTACTCCTACAGCCCTCCAGAAGCATTACTCCTACAGCCCTCCAGAAGCATTACTCCTACAGCCCTCCAGAAGCATTACTCCTACAGCCCTCCAGAAGCATTACTCCTACAGCCCTCCAGAAGCATTACTCCTACAGCATAGAGAGAGGGTCATGAGGATCAGAAAGGGAAAGAGACTAAACTCTCTATCTGCCCCTAATAGACCCAGGAGTTAACCATATAACCCTCCCTTCCTGGAGAGAGAAGAAACCCTCTAACCCTAACCCCCTCTCTATCCCCAGTATTCTAACCCCCTCTCTATCCCCAGTATTCTAACCCCCTCTCTATCCCCAGTATTCTAACCCCCTCTCTATCCCCAGTATTCTAACCCCCTCTCTATCCCCAGTATTCTAACCCCCTCTCTATCCCCAGTATTCTAACCCCCTCTCTATCCCCAGTATTCTAACCCCCTCTCTATCCACAGTATTCTAACCCCCTCTCTATCCACAGTATTCTAACCCCCTCTCTATCCACAGTATTCTAACCCCCTCTCTATCCACAGTATTCTAACCCCCTCTCTATCCCCAGTATTCTAACCCCCTCTCTATCCCCAGTATTCTAACCCCCTCTCTATCCCCAGTATTCTAACCCCCTCTCTATCCCCAGTATTCTAACCCCCTCTCTATCCCCAGTATTCTAACCCCCTCTCTATCCCCAGTATTCTAACCCCCTCTCTATCCCCAGTATTCTAACCCTAACCCCCTCTCTATCCCCAGTATTCTAACCCTAACCCCCTCTCTATCCACAGTATTCTAACCCTAACCCCCTCTCTATCCAACAGTATTCTAACCCCCTCTCTATCCCCAGTATTCTAACCCTAACCCCCTCTCTATCCACAGTATTCTAACCCTAACCCCCTCTCTATCCCCAGTATTCTAACCCCCTCTCTATCCCCAGTATTCTAACCCTAACCCCCTCTCTATCCCCAGTATTCTAACCCCCTCTCTATCCCCAGTATTCTAACCCCCTCTCTATCCCCAGTATTCTAACCCCCTCTCTATCCACAGTATTCTAACCCCCTCTCTATCCACAGTATTCTAACCCCCTCTCTATCCACAGTATTCTAACCCCCTCTCTATCCACAGTATTCTAACCCCCTCTCTATCCCCAGTATTCTAACCCCCTCTCTATCCCCAGTATTCTAACCCCCTCTCTATCCCCAGTATTCTAACCCCCTCTCTATCCCCAGTATTCTAACCCCCTCTCTATCCCCAGTATTCTAACCCCCTCTCTATCCCCAGTATTCTAACCCCCTCTCTATCCCCAGTATTCTAACCCCCTCTCTATCCCCAGTATTCTAACCCTAACCCCCTCTCTATCCCCAGTATTCTAACCCTAACCCCCTCTCTATCCACAGTATTCTAACCCTAACCCCCTCTCTATCCAACAGTATTCTAACCCCCTCTCTATCCCCAGTATTCTAACCCTAACCCCCTCTCTATCCCCAGTATTCTAACCCCCTCTCTATCCCCAGTATTCTAACCCCCTCTCTATCCACAGTATTCTAACCCCCTCTCTATCCCCAGTATTCTAACCCTAACCCCCTCTCTATCCCCAGTATTCTAACCCCCTCTCTATCCCCAGTATTCTAACCCTAACTCCTCCGTCTCTCAGTCATAGAAAGTAGTATTTCATAACCCTTCACAGTTCCTTATTTAAACTAGTACAATGCAAATGTTCTGATGATGACTGTTGCCTGTGTAAATCCTGCAACTCTCAAAACATTGCAAAAGGCATATGAGAACCGTGTTGCTCAGCTTAAAACAAATAGCAAATCATTTAACAAAACAACAGGTTTCTCACAAAATACAAGACCGAGATCTTACCTCACTTGGTGTGCAGTACTGTAGGTCTGTTAACAGTCCATAACCCAGCGGTCCAATGAAAGCAGAGTCAGCTACAGCAACAGGAGAGTCTCTAGCTAACAGAACAGCAGCAAGCAGTGACAGGGAAAGGGAGAGGCGTCTCACAAGCCCACAGCTGCCAACTGACTGTCTGAGCGGCTTCCACAAAACTCCGCCTCCTCTCCTCTCTGACGTCAAACACCGGGGGGTGTCACATGACATGGTTCTATGAAAGGCAGCGGCCAGCCCCCGCGTTGCCCTGGTAACAGTAGAACACAGGGGGGCGGGAGAGCGCGGCAACGTAGTTCAGCTACTTCTGAAACCGTTTCAGCAGGTCACCTGACACACAGCAGCCAGATTCTGGGAAATAATAATAATAATAATAATAATAATAATAATAATAATAATAATATTAATAATAATAATAATAATAATAAGCCATTTAGCAGACGCTTTTATCCAAAGCGACTTACAGTCATGCGTGCATAAATATTTTTGTGTATGGGTGGTCCCGGGGCTCGAACCCACTACCTTGGCGTTACAAGCGCCGTGCTCTACCAGCTGAACTACAGAGGACCACTACAACTCTGTCAGCAGCACAGAGAGACTACAGAGACACAGATAGACTAGAGAGAGACAGATGTTAACAGTAACCCAGTAGAGTTGTCAAAGGTCTCATTTTAAACTGGACAAAATTGGCAGTAAACAGAATTGAAAAGGAGGGAAGGGGGTTTGGCCACTTGATTTCTATACTCTCTAACTAAAACAAGGGGACAGGGTTTGGGAAATTAAAACCCTTCAAAAATCATGTTTTGTGACAAAACAAGGACTTCGGTTTGACAGATTTAGAGTGTGATCTCTATAAAAGCAGCAGGTCTACAGAACAGAGATGAACGTCTGATCTTCTCAGCTAACTACTGAACTACATGCAGTCTGATCTTCTCAGCTAACTACTGAACTACATGCAGTCTGATCTTCTCAGCTAACTACTGAACTACATGCAGTCTGATCTTCTCAGCTAACTACTGAACTACATGCAGTCTGATCTTCTCAGCTAACTACTGAACTACATGCAGTCTGATCTTCTCAGCTAACTACTGAACTACATGCAGTCTGATCTTCTCAGCTAACTACTGAACTACATGCAGTCTGATCTTCTCAGCTAACTACTGAACTACATGCAGTCTGATCTTCTCAGCTAACTACTGAACTACATGCAGTCTGATCTTCTCAGCTAACTACTGAACTATATGCAGTCGGACCTTCTCAGCTAACTACTGAACTACATGCAGTCTGATCTTCTCAGCTAACTACTGAACTACATGCAGTCTGATCTTCTCAGCTAACTACTGAACTACATGCAGTCTGATCTTCTCAGCTAACTACTGAACTACATGCAGTCTGATCTTCTCAGCTAACTACTGAACTACATGCAGTCTGATCTTCTCGGCTAACTACTGAACTATATGCAGTCGGACCTTCTTGGCTAACTACTGAACTATATGCAGTCTGATCTTCTCAGCTAACTACTGAACTATATGCAGTCGGACCTTCTCAGCTAACGTCTGAGCAGGGGATTTTCCCAGCTTTACATTGGGATTGTTTAGAAAACATGTATTGCCCTTTAACTGAGAAGGGGGGGATTCAGTAGAAACGGATTCCTTAGATGTTCAGGCTTGGGCTTCAACATACTAAATGTTTTCTGGCTGGTTCAATTGGAACTGTATAAAAAAAACTTAGCCCTGCGTTTTGTAAAAGATAAAGCGTAAAAAAATACACCAAAACCAAGCTTTGAATGTGATTGTTGTGACAGTTAAGTCATTATTTGAAATGGAATAAAGAGCTATGGGCAGAAACAAACAGTTGGGTAAGTGGTAGGCTAGGATTTTCCACAGGGAAAATAATTTTATTTTGGCTCTCATACTCCGCATAGCTTTCTAAAACAAATACTTTGCATTTGAGTTTGAGGTAGAGTGGTTTTTAGTTTAGCCTGTTGAATGTTGCCTGTTGAATACCCCAGGCAGCTATATGTTGGTATTGTTGGCTCAAGGTTTTCTAGGGCACACTGCTTTCAAATAGTACACAAAACAAAAGAGTGAGGGCACTTCAGGGGGGGACATTTTGGGGTCAACCCCCTTCTCTGTCCCCATCCCCCTACCCAGAGACTGTGTATAGGGACAACTATGGAACCACTACTTCCATATAAGTCATTTGAATAGAAGAATAGCATATGGTGGCCTGGAGAGAGAGAGAGAGAGGAGAGAGAGAGACAGACAGAGAGAGAGAGGGGGGAGAGAGACAGAGAGAGAGGGGGGAGAGAGACAGAGAGAGAGGGGGGAGAGAGACAGAGAGAGAGAGACAGAGAGAGAGGGGGGAGAGAGACAGAGAGAGAGAGAGAGAGAGAGAGAGAGAGAGGAGAGAGAGAGAGGAGAGATGCTTGTTAAAGGCCATAATAGGACAGAAATAGGACCAGGCAGAGCAGGGCTCAGGACCAGGCAGAGCAGAGCAGGGCTCAGGACCAGGCAGAGCAGAGCAGGGCTCAGGACCAGGCAGAGCAGAGCAGGGCTCAGGACCAGGCAGAGCAGAGCAGGGCTCAGGACCAGGCAGAGCAGAGCATGGCTCAGGACCAGGCAGAGCAGGTCTCAGGACCAAACAGAGCAGAGCATGGCTCAGGACCAGGCAGAGCAGGGCAGGGCTCAGGACCAGGCAGAGCAGAGCAGGGCTCAGGACCAGGCAGAGCAGAGCAGGGCTCAGGACCAGACAGAGCAGAGCAGGGCTCAGGACCAGACAGAGCAGAGCAGGGCTCAGGACCAGACAGAGCAGAGCAGGGCTCAGGACCAGACAGAGCAGAGCAGGGCTCAGGACCAGACAGAGCAGAGCAGGGCTCAGGACCAGACAGAGCAGAGCAGGGCTCAGGACCAGACAGAGCAGAGCAGGGCTCAGGACCAGACAGAGCAGAGCAGGGCTTAGGACCAGGCAGAGCAGAGCAGGGCTCAGGACCAGACAGAGCAGAGCAGGGCTTAGGACCAGGCAGAGCAGGGCTCAGGACCAGGGAGAGCAGAGCAGGGCTCAGGACCAGACAGAGCAGAGCAGGGCTCAGGACCAGACAGAGCAGAGCAGGGCTTAGGACCAGACAGAGCAGGGGTCAGGACCAGGCAGAGCAGAGCAGGGCTCAGGACCAGGCAGAGCAGGGCAGGGCTCAGGACCAGGACCGATTCAGAATAAAGGTTACTGTAGAGATTACAGCCGATTCAGAATAAAGGTTACTGCCGAGATTACAGTTGATTCAGAATAAAGGTTACTGTAGAGATTACAGTTTATTCAGAATAAAGGTTAGTGTATAGATTACAGTTTATTCAGAATAAAGGTTACTGTAGAGATGACATCTGCACTATGAATGGCGCCGGAGAAGATGGCTGCCGTTTTACAGCCCTCTAACCAATTGTACTAATATGTGTGTTTTTTCACGTTATTTGTAATTTATTCTGTACATAATGTTTCTGCCATCGTCTCTTATAACCAAAAAGAGCTTCTGGATATCAGGACAGCGATTACTCACCTCGTATTGGACAAATATTTTTTCTTCAACGAGGTGGCCGCGAAGGATATCCTACAGACACCCGACAAGGCCCAAATCCCCGTCATTCGCATGAGGAAGAGACGGAGATATCGTGGACGTAGGTCGGGGTGCCTTGTAAGGATCCGACGGCGAGCGAGTAAACTGCCGCTCCCATCAATCCTATTAGCCAATGTTCAATCATTTGAAAATGAATTGGACGACCTAAGATTATGGTTATCCTACCAACGGGACATTAAAAACTGTAATATCTTATGTTTCACCGAGTCGTGGCTGAACGACGACATGGATAACATACAGCTAGCGGGCTATACGCTACATCGGCAGGATAGAACGGCTGACTCCGGTAAGACAAGGGGTGGCGGTCTGTGTATATTTGTAAACAACAGCTGGTGCTAGGGCTGAACGATTAATTGCATTCGCGATAATATCGCGATTTGACTGAACGCGATTTTCTAATCGCAACGTGCGCGATTTGAGGTGGTCACGTGACGCGACTTTTCATGCTGTCCAGCGCAATGGCCTCTTGCTCGACGGAACAGTCAGAAACTGACACAGCTGATACTTTAATATCGAAGAGGAACAGCACGTCGGTGGTGTGGAACTATTTTGGTTTTAAAAAAGAAGATGCTGAGCAGCGTCAGGTGTTGTGCAGAGCATGCCGTGCTCCGATTGCTACTTCACGGGGTAACACTACAAACCTGTTTCAGCACTTAAAAAAATACCACAAATCAATGCATGACAGTTGTATGACCAAAATGCCGAGCATCAGTGCGCGAGACAAGCCAAATACCTCAAGACAGGGATCACTGACAGAAATGTTCGAAAGTGTCACTCCGTATGAACGTAATTCAAAACGGCACGGAGAAATCACTCGGACAATAACCGAGTTCATAGCCAAAGATATGATGCCTCTCAGTCGCAGAGGCAGAGATAAACAATTACCTGATGACTCCTACCATTGATGGAGAAGATGATCCATTGGCTTGGTGGAGGGTGCACAAGATCAGCTACCCACAGTTGTGCACCATGGCACGCAAGTATCTTTGTGTACCTGCTACAAGCGCTCCCTCAGAGCGTCTTTTTAGCACAGGAGGGAATATTGTGACTTGCACTCGCTCATCCTTGAAGCCAGAAAAAGTCAATATTCTGGTTTTCTTAGCAAAAAACCTGTGAGCCACTGAGAACAGAACTGTTGGATAAGTATGGCTGGCAGTGCCATACTCGTAGTGAACTTTAGTCTGTGTGGTGTGTTATTGTTGTGTACTTGAGATAAGTGAGGCTCATCTATTTTATATTATAATATTCAAATCGTTTATAAAAAATAGTTTGTCTAAATTAAAAGTGCATTTCTCATTTTTTATTTATAACTTTATTTACTTTGATTTTACAAAATATTTTCAAAGCAAATTCCTTGTTTCAGTTGTGTGAAATGTTACTGACTTGGGAGCAGTAAGATACATACAATTTAAAATTATTTTTTTCTTAAGACTGTACCTTTTGCACACAGTGTTTACAAAGTTCATGCCTTTGTTTAAATTATTTAAATGCACAGTGGCAAAGCCACAGATGTTTCTGTAATGAGCAGTTCAATAAAAATGTCATTTATTTCAAGTCATACATGTTTGAATTTAATTCTAACAAATAGACCCAGCCTATGGGAAAGAACATTTCACACTAAATGTATATACTATTGTGTTGGTCATATTTAAATCATTCATTATGTTTTGTTGGGGAAAAAGGATAAATAAATTAAATCGCATATTAAATCGCAATCGCAATATTGGGGGCAAAAAATCGCAATTAGATTATTTTCCAAAATCGTTCAGCCTTAGCTGGTGCACAAAATCAAATACTAAGGAAGTCTCGAGGTTTTGCTCGCCTGAGGTAGAGTATCTTATGATAAGCTGTAGACCACACTATTTACCAAGAGAGTTTTCATCTATATTTTTCATAGCTGTCTATTTACCACCACAAACCAATGCTGGCATTAAGATTGCACTGAATGAGCTGTATAAGGCCATAAATCAACAGGAAAACGCTAATCCAGAGGCAGCGCTCCTAGTGGCCGGGGACTTTAGTGCAGGGAAACTTAAATCCGTTTTACCTAATTTCTACCAGCATGTTAAATGTGCAACCAGAGGAAAAAAAACTCTAGACCACCTTTACTCCACACACAGAGACGCATACAAAGCTCTCCCTCGCCCTCCATTTGGCAAATCTGACCATAACTCTATCCTCCTGATTCCTGCTTATAAGCAAAAACTAAAGCAGAAAGCACCAGTGACTCAGTTAATAAGGAAATGGTCAGATGACGCAGATGCTAAGCTATTGGACTGTTTTGCTAGCACAGACTGGAACATGTTCCGGGATTCTTCAGATAGCATTGAGGAGTACACCACATCAGTCACTGGCTTCATCAATAAGTGCATCGATGATGTCGTCCCCACAGTGACCGTACGTACATACCCCAACCAGAAGCCATGGATTACAGGAAACATCCGCACTGAGCTAAAGGGTAGAGCTGCCGCTTTCAAGGAGTGGGACTCTAACCCGGACGCTTATAAGAAATCCCACTATGCCCTCCGACGAACCATCAAACAGGCAAAGAGTCAATACAGGACTAAGATTGAATCGTACTACACCGGCTCTGACGCTCGTCGGATGTGGCAGGGCTTGAAAACTATTACAAACTACAAGCACATCTGATTCAGAATAAAGGTTACTGTAGAGATTACCGCTGATTCAGAATAAAGGTTCTGTAGAGATTACAGCTGATTCAGAAAAGGTTACTGTAGAGATTACAGTTGATTCAGATTAAAGGTTACTGTAGAGAATAAAGGTTACTGCCGAGATTACAGCTGATTCAGAATAAAGGTTACTGTAGAGATTACAGCTGATTCAGAAAAGGTTACTGTAGAGATTACAGCTGATTCAGAATAAAGGTTACTGTAGAGATTACAGTTGATTCAAAATAAAGGTTACTGTAGAGATTACAGTTGATTCAGAATAAAGGTTACTGTAGAGATTACAGCTGATTCAGAATAAAGGTTACTGTAGAGATTACAGTTGATTCAGAATAAAGCTTACTGTAGAGATTACAGCTCATTCACTGCTATATATAGCCGTGGACACAAAATGGCACCCTATTCCCTATGTAGGGTTCTGGTCTAAAGTAGTGCACTACATAGGGAATAGGGTGCTTTTGGGACGTCCACCATTATATATGTCTTGATCTCTGGACACCAGTAAAACACAGTGACAGCAGCAGCTCAGGTTTATTACATTATACATTGTTAAAGTGTTTAGTTTAATAAGATATAAATACAACAACGGCTCCTAGGTCTCGCTCTCTCTTCAATCATAAAGAATCCCAGGGTCGCAGAAATGATAAACATCCTTGCGTTGTTCCTATGGTGATGGGTAAAACTGATCCCTAGTCTCCTAGGAACCTCTAATGACGGCAGGACACAGCACCGGTGATCCATAGCATATCTCCCTGCTCCCTGAGGTGATCCATAGCATATCTCCCTGCTCCCTGAGGTGATCCATAGCATATCTCCCTGCTCCCTGAGGTGATCCATAGCATATCTCCCTGCTCCCTGAGGTGTGATGACTGAGGAGCCTTGGGGTGGAGCCTGGGGGTGGAGCCTGGGGTGGCTGATTCTACCATAGAAATAGACATGGGCCTCATGGGCTCTGGACAAAACTAGTGCACTATATAGGGAATAGGGTGCCATTTCAGATGCTGTTTTCTACCCCGTTAGCTGCATATCTCCTGGTATGTATCTGTGGGGGCTGGTCTGCAGCGCGATATCTCCTGGTATGTATCTGTGGGGGCTGGTCTGCAGCGCGATATCTCCTGGTATGTAGCTGTGGGGGGCTGGTCTGCAGCGCGATATCTCCTGGTAATAACTAACTGCTAAGAAACTAAATCATTTCACTTCAAATGTACTCCTTGATTAAGACAATCATGTTGTGGCCAGTGGTAGAAAGTTCCATCATAACTAATGTTCTGCCTACGGAAAACAATTCACTAAATGTTCTTCCTTTGTGGGGCGGTATGATCGTTCAAACCTGGCGGTCTATAGTCTAACAGAGGACAGACCAGACTACCTCTGAACCAACAGATACCATGGTAACGCACGGTGTGCATGTGACAGGTAGGAGCAGGAGAAGACAGCCAATCAGAGCTTCAAATGACCCGGAGATAGAGAGAGATGAACTGACAACATTATCGCTGCAATAACAAGAATCAGAAGAGTTCCAGCCCTTTATAACACCGCAACAAATCACTGATTACTTCTAAAAGACATCATGACTAGAGATTGCAGAATAGGATATCAGGACTCCCCCAGTCCCTCTCTGGGGTGTTAGTATGAGAAGATACTGCTGAAGTCAGAAGTTTACATACACCTTAGCCAAATACATTTAAACTCAGTTTTTCACAATTCCAGACATATAATCCTAGTAAAAATTCCTTGTCTTAGGTCAGTTAGGATCACCACTTTATTTTAAGAATGTGAAATGTCAGAATAATAGTAGAGAGAATGATTTATTTCAGCTTTTA
Organism: Coregonus lavaretus; assembly: GCF_964263955.1. Classification (NCBI taxonomy): domain Eukaryota; kingdom Metazoa; phylum Chordata; class Actinopteri; order Salmoniformes; family Salmonidae; genus Coregonus; species Coregonus lavaretus. The sequence goes on from NC_139990.1 coordinate 77,588,179, forward strand.
TTTCTTTCATCACATTCCCAGTGGGTCAGAAGTTTAGATACAGTCAATTATTTGGTAGCATTGCCTTTAAAATGTTTAACTTGGGTCAAACAATTTCGGGTAGCCTTCCACAAGCTCCCCACAATAAGTTGGGTGAATTTTGGCCCATTCCTCCTGACAGAGCTGGTCTGTTGGAAAAATGACTTGTGTCATGCACAAAGAAGATGTCCTAACCGACTTGCCAAAACTATAGTTTGTTAACAATAAATTTGTGGAGTGGTTGAAAAAAAATAAAGTTTGATATTGACTCCAACCTAAGTGTATGTAAACATCAGACTTCAACTGTATCAGGAGTCCTCCAGTCCCTCCCTGGGGTAGATATTTGGTGTCTCACTGTGTGACGTCTTCAGCTGACCATCTACTGTATGGCTCCTTCCTGTAGCTCGTCTGGCTACTCAGGGTCCCACCTATCACATATTACTAGATCACCACTCTGTCAGGAAGGTTTCTATTGGAGAGGATAGGAGACACCAGTCGTGTAGACTGGATGGGCCTCAGCTTGGCAATGCGTGCCGGATTCTGCATGCACTCCTACGTCTGCCCTCTTTCAATCTCATTCCTTCTCTCTTCCCCTCGCTCTTCCTCCATCTCTCTCCCATCCGGTCTCTATCCATCTCCTTTCTCTCTCTCCATATTACTTGCGGCAGACCGGCTGTCACGATTCTCCTCCCACTCACCAGCACCCCCTCCTGGATCCCGCGCTCCAGGCTGCTGTCAGTTCTCCTCCTCTCCATGTGGTCCACTGGATATAATGTACAGTATGGAGCATCAAAAAATGCGAGTGTCGGCATGATTCACGACAGAGAAAGACGTTCTCTTTTCTTCAGTTATTACCTTCAGTTCTCCAGACAGGGAGGTTACAGAGAAAACATTCTAACAAAAACCCGGCACAATTACAAGACAACCTTTCTAAAACCAACGGCTCATGTTCTGAGAACAGAACATCCATCTCCAGTAGAGGAAAGGAGACAGTGATACGTGTTCCTCAGCTCATCAGATACAGTAAGAGAACGCTTCTGGAAACTCACTTGGCTCAGAGTCACAGGCTGCACTCCAAACAGCATACTGTGAAGATCCTTGTGTTCATTCCAGGCCTGGACCCTCATGGTCCTAGCCAAGCTTCAGGCCACGGACCCTCATGGTCCTAGCCAAGCTTCAGGCCACGGACCCTCATGGTCCTAGCCAAGCTTCAGGCCTGGACCCTCATGGTCCTAGCCAAGCTTCAGGCCACGGACCCTCATGGTCCTAGCCAAGCGTCAGGCCACGGACCCTCATGGTCCTAGCCAAGCGTCAGGCCACGGACCCTCATGGTCCTAGCCAAGCTTCAGGCCACGGACCCTCATGGTCCTAGCCAAGCACATGTGAAGCCACAGCCTGTTGTGCAGCCACTACATCTTCTGTCTATACATCAATCAAAGTCCTGTCTTTTTGGTATTATGGTCTAGTCTAGGGATGGGACAACTTCTGGGCTCGAGGGCCACATTTGGATTTCAAATTAAAAACTTTATTTTTCACAAAATCCCTGGCATCCGGCCTGCCAGCCGATTGAAATGCGGCCTGCAGGCGTAGTTTGCCCACCCCTGGTCTGTTCCAGAACAGTGAACTCAAAGCACTCACCACCAGACAGCAGCTATCATACTGTATATGGAGAGATGGGGAGATGGAATCTGATGGCTTTAAGCCTTCGACCTCGGCTCTCTGCAGCATTTTAAGAGTCTTTAAATGCTGCGGTGTGTGTGCGCGCATGGGAGAGGCTGCAGTCTCAGGGCAAAGGCCTGACCAGGCTTCACAGGCCTCCTAGTGATGCTAAGCAGCTGTTGTATGGGATGTCACCAAGAGGCCGGCAGAAACACAGCCTGCATCCCAAATAGCACCCTATTCCCTATATAGTGCACTAGATTTGACTGGAGCCAGTAGAGCACTGTGTAGGGAATAGGGTGGCAGTTGGGATACAGCTACAGTCTAGCCCTGCCAGGAACACCACCCTCCCAGCCACTATCATTTCATCTATTTACTCCTTCCCACTGTGGCTTTACTGGGGTGAACATTAGGGTTTGTTCCGTCCGTCCGGTAGCATCACATCAGGGTTTCAGTCTGCTCTCCCAACCTGCCACCTGCCTGCTCTCCCAACCTGCCACCTGCCTGCTCTCCCAACCTGCCACCTGCCTGCTCTCCCAACCTGCCACCCACCTGCTCTCCCAACCTGCCACCTGCCTGCTCTCCCAACCTGCCACCTGCCTGCTCTCCCAACCTGCCACCTGCCTGCTCTCCCAACCTGCCACCTACCTGCTCTCCCAACCTGCCACCTGCCTGCTCTCCCAACCTGCCACCTGCCTGCTCTCCCAACCTGCCACCTGCCTGCTCTCCCAACCTGCCACCTGCCTGCTCTCCCAACCTGCCTGCTCTCCCAACCTGCCACCTGCCTGCTCTCCCAACCTGCCACCCACCTGCTCTCCCAACCTGCCACCTGCCTGCTCTCCCAACCTGCCACCTGCCTGCTCTCCCAACCTGCCTGCTCTCCCAACCTGCCACCTGCCTGCTCTCCCAACCTGCCACCCACCTGCTCTCCCAACCTGCCACCTGCCTGCTCTCCCAACCTGCCACCTGCCTGCTCTCCCAACCTGCCACCTGTCTGCTCTCCCAACCTGCCACCTGCCTGCTCTCCCAACCTGCCACCTGCCTGCTCTCCCAACCTGCCACCTGCCTGCTCTCCCAACCTGCCTGCTCTCCCAACCTGCCACCTGCCTGCTCTCCCAATCTGCTCTCCCAACCTGCCACCTGCCTGCTCTCCCAACCTGCCACCTGCCTGCTCTCCCAACCTGCCTGCTCTCCCAACCTGCCACCTGCCTGCTCTCCCAACCTGCCACCTGCCTGCTCTCCCAACCTGCCACCTGCCTGCTCTCCCAACCTGCCACCTGCCTGCTCTCCCAACCTGCCACCTGCCTGCTCTCCCAACCTGCCACCTGCCTGCTCTCCCAACCTGCCACCTGCCTGCTCTCCCAACCTGCCACCTGCCTGCTCTCCCAACCTGCCACCTGCCTGCTCTCCCAACCTGCCACCTGCCTGCTCTCCCAACCTGCCTGCTCTCCCAACCTGCCACCTGCCTGCTCTCCCAACCTGCCACCTGCCTGCTCTCCCAACCTGCCACCCACCTGCTCTCCCAACCTGCCACCTGCCTGCTCTCCCAACCTGCCACCTGCCTGCTCTCCCAACCTGCCTGCTCTCCCAACCTGCCACCTGCCTGCTCTCCCAACCTGCCACCTGCCTGCTCTCCCAACCTGCCACCCACCTGCTCTCCCAACCTGCCACCTGCCTGCTCTCCCAACCTGCCTGCTCTCCCAACCTGCCACCTGCCTGCTCTCCCAACCTGCCACCTGTCTGCTCTCCCAACCTGCCACCTGCCTGCTCTCCCAACCTGCCACCTGCCTGCTCTCCCAACCTGCCACCTGCCTGCTCTCCCAACCTGCCTGCTCTCCCAACCTGCCACCTGCCTGCTCTCCCAATCTGCTCTCCCAACCTGCCACCTGCCTGCTCTCCCAACCTGCCACCTGCCTGCTCTCCCAACCTGCCACCTGCCTGCTCTCCCAACCTGCCTGCTCTCCCAACCTGCCACCTGCCTGCTCTCCCAACCTGCTCTCCCAACCTGCCACCTGCCTGCTCTCCCAACCTGCCACCTGCCTGCTCTCCCAACCTGCCACCTTCCTGCTCTCCCAACCTGCCACCTGCCTGCTCTCCCAACCTGCCACCTGCCTGCTCTCCCAACCTGCCACCAGCCTGCTCTCCCAACCTGCCACCGGCCTGCTCTCCCAACCTGCCACCTGCCTGCTCTCCCAACCTGCCACCTGCCTGCTCTCCCAACGTGTTACTGATCATTACTGTACACACTGCACACATCATGACAGGCATGGATGTTTTCATTATCCTGTTCATAGGTTGCGCCGCCGTCACTCAGTCGCGTCTTGCCATTGTTATGAACGTTCTCAAGCCGCCCTCTGCCGGCGCTGCCATAGTGGTGCCCTAACATGGCGATAAGCCCAGCCATAGTGGTGCCCTAACGTGGCGATAAGCCCAGCCATAGTGGTGCCCTAACGTGGCGATAAGACCAGCCATAGTGGTGCCCTAACATGGCGATAAGGCCAGTCATAGTGGTGCCCTAACATGGCGATAAGCCCAGCCATAGTGGTGCCCTAACATGGCGATAAGCCCAGTCATAGTGGTGCCCTAACGTGGCGATAAGCCCAGTCATAGTGGTGCCCTAACGTGGCGATAAGCCCAGTCATAGTGGTGCCCTAACGTGGCGATAAGCCCAGCCATAGTGGTGCCCTAACGTGGCGATAAGACCAGCCATAGTGGTGCCCTAACATGGCGATAAGGCCAGTCATAGTGGTGCCCTAACATGGCGATAAGACCAGCCATAGTGGTGCCCTAACATGGCGATAAGCCCAGTCATAGTGGTGCCCTAACGTGGCGATAAGCCCAGCCATAGTGGTGCCCTAACGTGGCGATAAGCCCAGCCATAGTGGTGCCCTAACATGGCGATAAGCCCAGCCATAGTGGTGCCCTAACGTGGCGATAAGCCCAGTCATAGTGGTGCCCTAACGTGGCGATAAGCCCAGCCATAGTGGTGCCCTAACATGGCGATAAGACCAGCCATAGTGGTGCCCTAACGTGGCGATAAGCCCAGTCATAGTGGTGCCCTAACGTGGCGATAAGGCCAGCCATAGTGGTGCCCTAACATGGCGATAAGCCCAGCCATAGTGGTGCCCTAACGTGGCGATAAGCCCAGTCATAGTGGTGCCCTAACATGGCGATAAGACCAGCCATAGTGGTGCCCTAACGTGGCGATAAGACCAGCCATAGTGGTGCCCTAACGTGGCGATAAGCCCAGTCATAGTGGTGCCCTAACGTGGCGATAAGACCAGCCATAGTGGTGCCCTAACGTGGCGATAAGCCCAGTCATAGTGGTGCCCTAACGTGGCGATAAGACCAGTCATAGTGGTGCCCTAACGTGGCGATAAGCCCAGCCATAGTGGTGCCCTAATGTGGCGATAAGACCAGCCATAGTGGTGCCCTAACGTGGCGATAAGCCCAGTCATAGTGGTGCCCTAACGTGGCGATAAGCCCAGCCATAGTGGTGCCCTAACGTGGCGATAAGCCCAGTCATTCTGGACGGAGGTAACTACTGTTTAGTCTAAATTACACTATAGTGCCTGGAAATACCATGACATTGCTAAAGTAGTCAAATATTTACTGTAATAGGAAACAACTTTCCCAGCATTATCATGTCGTCAAATTCACTTTAGACAGATGGCAATGTAATTAGCTAGCAAAGTTTGTCAAAAATAGCTAGAAATACTAACGTTAGCTAGCTAAAAATCGGGTGGTCTCCCTTCAATCTTAGCTAGCTAGCTAACGTTACAGTGCATTCGGAAAGTATTCAGACACCTTGACTTTTTCCACATTTTGTTACATTACAGCCGTATTCTAAAATTGATTAAATCGTTTTTTTCCCATCAATCTACACACGATACCCCATAATGACAAAGCAAAAACAGGTTTTTAGAATTTTTTTCCAAATGTATTACAATTAAAAAACGGAAATATCACATTTACATAAGTATTCAGACCCTTTATCAGTACTTTGTTGAAGCGCCTTTGGCAGCGATTACAGCCTCAAGTCTTCTTGGGTATGACGCTACAAGCTTGGCACACCTGCATTTGGGGAGTTTCTCCCATTCTTCTCTGCAGATCCTCTCAAGCTCTGTCAGGTTGGATGGGGAGCGTCGCTGCACAGCTATTTTCAGGTCTCTCCAGAGATGTTAGATTGTGTTCAAATCTGGGCTCTGGCTGGGCCACTTAAGGACAGAGACTTGTCCCGAAACCACTCCTGCGTTGTCTTGGCTGTGTGCTTAGGGTCATTGTCCTGTTGGAAGGTGAACCTTCGCCCCAGTCTGAGGTCCTGAGTGCTCTGGAGCAGGTTTTCATCAAGGATCTCTCTGTACTTTGCTCCGTTCATCTTTCCCCCGATCCTGACTAGTCTCCCAGTTCCTGCCGCTGAAAAACATCCCCACAGCATGATGCTGCCACCACCATGCTTCACCGTAGGGATGGTGCCAGGTTTCCTCCAGACGTGACGCTTGGCATTCAGGCCAAAGAGTTTAATCTTGGTTTCCTCAGACCAGAGAATCTTGTTTCTCATGGTCTGAGAGTCTTCAGGTGCCTTTTTTGGCAAACTCCAAGCGGGCTGTCATGTGCTTTTTACCGTCTGGCCACTCTCCCATAAAAGGCCTGATTGGTGACATCAAAATGACGACAAAAGGTTTTCCTATTCATCATTTGCCTCCTTTTGAATGTCATTGTATTTCCAAGCCACTGTAATACACTTTTGATGAAATCTTCATCAGCACTCATTGACGATGCATTGAGTAGAATGCTCAGTCGGGCATCAGTCCAAAACAATATTGTGACGAAACATCCATGATTAGTTGAACTACTGGATGATTATATTCAGGCATGAAGTACGCTGTAATATTTGCGGCATACTTTTCCTGATACTTCACACATAACCTAAGTACCATTTCTATTCTGCTTGTCCTTCTGACCTATCAACTCTTCTTTTTAAATCGGTACTCAGCCCTTTAACTAAAGACTAGTCTACAGAGCCTGAGAAGGAACCTCTGAAAGCCCAGTGTGATCATTGCCACAGCAGGACTAGCCTATATGCTTATTACACAAACAATAACACAAGGAGAAGTTCATAACTGCACGCATGGATGGCACTCCGGTGGATGGAACTCTGTCTGGTGGCTGTTGCTAAGCAGCGAGAGCTCTGTGGCTAATAGAGAATGTCAGAGAGAAGTGAAAGCTTCAGAAAGTTCTGGATGTATGTGCTGCTACCGCTAGATCCTATAGGAGCAGTGGTCACCAACTGGTCCATCGCCATCGACTGGTAAAGCCTTGCGATCCTATTTCTGGCTGTCGGCGGTAGGTGCACCTGATTCAGCTGCCCTGCGCGCCGGGTAGGCCAACTGTTCCCATTTTATGTGTCTGAAGGTACAAACTACGCCTTCCTGGCGGGCCCGGAGAGCAGATCAAGTGCTGGCCAATCGGATGGCTCAGATTACCGTGTCTGCAGTAACGTAGCAGGCAAAAAAAAAAAAAGCTACAGCAAATTTGAAACTGTGAGATTTCAAAACGTTTTTAAAACCACGACTAGAGAGAGACTGTCAACGAATACAGCTTCTGTTTTTACGAGTGAGTGTTTTTACATGTTTAAAGTTCTTACTCAGCGCTGTCAACACTGTCTTCAACACTTTTATAAGCCATAAAATGTACTTTCTTCCTTCTTCCACTCGGCGGTAACGAATGAGGAGGAAAGTGGATCGATAGGCTTTCATTGTTATTAGCAGCCTGGGTTAATATCAAGGAATTTCACTTTCTCTGAATTTGTGCATGAGGCAGAAATAGGGACACCGTCAGCTGGAGGATGGTGTCCCTATTTGGTCGGTGTCACTGGAGGAAAGGGAGAGCGGAGGGCTGTTGAGAGGCCGACCCTCAGCCTGCTGCTCTCTCCCTCCGCTGAGGCTGACCATCGGATGCAGGCACCATCAGCCCAGTAAAATATAAAATATAAACAAAACAAAAATGCTACAAAATGATCTGCCCCAGATCCTTGTTCCACCAGTAACTAGACTAGCTTTAATCTGCCCCAGATCCTTGTTACACTATGCGGTGCTTTGATGTCAGCCAGTGTCCCGGTCTCTCACACTGTTCTGCTAAGAGGTCCAGTCTAGAGCTGGTTATAGCTCAGGACAACAGGCTGATGGGTAACCTAAATGATGAAGTCTAGAGCTGGTTATAGCTCAGGACAACAGGCTGATGGGTAACCTAAATGATGAAGTCTAGAGCTGGTTATAGCTCAGGACAACAGGCTGATGGGTAACCTAAATGATGAAGTCTAGAGCTGGTTATAGCTCAGGACAACAGGCTGATGGGTAACCTAAATGATGAAGTCTAGAGCTGGTTATAGCTCAGGACAACAGGCTGATGGGTAACCTAAATGATGAAGTCTAGAGCTGGTTATAGCTCAGGACAACAGGCTGATGGGTAACCTAAATGATGAAGTCTAGAGCTGGTTATAGCTCAGGACAACAGGCTGATGGGTAACCTAAATGATGAAGTCTAGAGCTGGTTATAGCTCAGGACAACAGGCTGATGGGTTTAAAGAGCACAGTGGAATACAATGTCCAGCATATACACAATAATAACAAACAGCTTCAGAATATATTTCTAAAAGCAAAGTACTAGAGGCTTAGAGGAGAGATAACCACCAACCTGTGGGTTTGGCTAACAGAGGAGAGATAACCACCAACCTGTGGGTTTGGCTAACAGAGGAGAGATAACCACCAACCTGTGGGTTTGGCTAACAGAGGAGAGATAACCACCAACCTGTGGGTTTGGCTAACAGAGGAGAGATAACCACCAACCTGTGGGTTTGGCTAACAGAGGAGAGATAACCACCAACCTGTGGGTTTGGCTAACAGATCTGTGTGTCTGTTCCTTACCTGGTGGAACCCTGGGATACCTTCAGGACAGGAGGATCCGCTGCTCTGGGACTGCAGGTGAGCTGTGACTTCTCTGGGACTGCAGGTGAGCTGTGTCTTCTCTGGGACTGCAGGTGAGTTGTGTCTGCTCTGGGTCTTCTGTCCAGGTGAGCTGTGTCTGCTCTGGGTCTTCTGTCCAGGTGAGTTGTCTCTGTTCTGGGTCTTCTGTCCAGGTGAGTTGTCTCTGTTCTGGGTCTTCTGTCCAGGTGAGTTGTCTCTGTTCTGGGTCTTCTGTCCAGGTGAGTGGTCTCTGTTCTGGGTCTTCTGTCCAGGTAAGTGGTGTCTGTTCTGGGTCTTCTGTCCAGGTAAGTGGTGTCTGTTCTGGGTCTTCTGTCCAGGTAAGTGGTGTCTGTTCTGGGTCTTCTGTCCAGGTAAGTGGTGTCTGTTCTGGGTCTTCTGTTCAGGTGAGCTGTGTCTGCTCTGGGTCTTCTGTTCAGGTGAGTTGTGTCTTCTGTCCAGGTGAGTTGTCTCTGCTCTGGGTCTTCTGTCCAGGTGAGTTGTCTCTGCTCTGGGTCTTCTGTCCAGGTGAGTTGTCTCTGCTCTGGGTCTTCTGTCCAGGTGAGTTGTCTCTGTTCTGGGTCTTCTGTCCAGGGGAGTTGTCTCTGTTCTGGGTCTTCTGTCCAGGTGAGCTGTCTCTGTTCTGGGTCTTCTGTCCAGGTGAGTTGTGTCTGCTCTGGGGCGGGGCTCCGTCTGTCCTGCAGGTGAGTCTGGTGGGTCAGGTAAGTGGTATCCCAGTATGTAAAATGTATGCACTCACTAACTGTAAGTCGCTCTGGATAAGAGCGTCTGCTAAATGACTCAAATGTAAATGTAAAATGTCTCCTCCCTCATCCACAAGTTAGCTCACCTGGATGTTACTGACAACAGCACCTGGTGGAGGAAGAGTCACACCTTATTCCTCAGCTGTCCTGGTTCAGAAATGACCATGGTTGGCTGAAAATGAATACAATCCATATTGGTAATACAATACGTATCGGCTACACTTTGATTGACTTCTGCCTCAGTGAGTCAGGCAATATTCTGATGTTTGATGAGGTATCTCATCTCTTGCTGATACAGTATGATGGGAGTTCTAGCTGTGTTCTCTGATACAGTATGATGTGAGTTCTACACTATATATACACAAACGTATGTGGACACCCCTTCAAATTAGTGGATTCAGCTATTTCAGCCACACCCGTTGCTGACAGGTGTATAAAATCGAGCAAACAGCCATGCAATCTCTATACACAAACATTGGGAGTAGAATGGCCTTACTGAAGAGCTCAGTTACTCAATGTGGCACCGTCATAGGATGCCACCTTTCCAACAAGTCAGTTTATCAAAATTTCTGCCCTGCTAGAGCTGCCCCGGTCAACTGTAAGTGCTGTTATTGGGAAGTGGAAACGTCTAGGAGCAACAACGGCTCAGCTGCGAAGTGGTAGGCCACACAACCTAACAGAATGGGATCGGCGAGTGCTGAAGCGCGTAAAAATAATCAGTCCTCGGTTGCAACACTCACTACAGATTTCCAAACGTCAGCACAATAACTGTTCATTGGGAGCTTCATGAAACGGGTTTCCATGGCAGAGCATCCGCACACAAGCCTAAGATCACCATGCATAATGCCAAGCGTCGGCTGGAGTGGTGTAAAGCTCGCTGCCATTGGACTCTGGAGCAGTGGAAACGCGTTCTCTGGAGTGATGAATCACGCGTCACCATCTGGCAGTCCGACGGACGAATCTGGGTTTGGCGGATGCCAGGACAACGCTACCTGCCCCAATGCATAGTGCCAACTGTAAAGTTTGGTGGAGGTGAGTTCTAGCTGTTCTTTGAAACATCAATAATTACATTATTGTCTGGTTTTGTGAGAGCGACTGAGTGAGTGAGTGTGTCTGAAATGGCACCCTAGTCTCTATTTAGTGCACTAGGGCCCATAGGACCCTGGTTAAAAATAGTGCACTATATAGGGGGCGGCGCACAATTGGCCCAGCGTCGTCCAGGGTAGGGGAGGGAATGGCCGGCAGGGATGTAGCTCAGTTGGTAGAGCATGGCGTTTGCAATGCCAGGGTTGTGGGTTCGATTCCCATGGGGGGCCAGTTTGAAAAAATGAAAAAATAATGTATGCACTCACTAACTGTAAGTCGCTCTGGATAAGAGCGTCTGCTAAATGGCTAAAATGTAAATGTAAAATGCAGTGGTATTCAAACTTTTTCAGCGGGGACCCATTTTTTAAAATTAATTTTTCATCCACCAATAACTTCAATGTATTGCATTTTCATCACATCAGAATGAAAAGAAACCAATAAATACATTTACTCCATTTCTCAAAAACTTTTGTATATTGTCCCATACAATAATCTGCACTATATTTTTTGCAGTTCCCCCGCAACACCGACTTTGAATACCACTGATTTAGGGGATAGGGTGCCATTGGGTCCTGGTCTAAAGTAGTGCCCTATAAACAGTGAATAGGGTGCCATTTGGGACTTGGCCAGTGAGTGATACAGCGAGGTCCAGGTCAGCTGGGCCTGTAGGTCTGACTGTGACCTATTGACCTGGATCCCTGCCCTATTACATGACTAGTGTGTTACGTCAGGCAGACTGATGAGTCCGTTACCAATAACCCCCGTCAGGCTACGACAGGAGGACAGAGGACAGAGCAGAGAGCACCGACCAACCCCAGGAACGTCAAGAAAAGACAGGTGAGCCTATCGTGTCTTGATGCCCCATTACAAGCCCAACAGAACACACCTCTACTAGTTTAGCCGCGTGGTGACGCTGCTTAGAGGTGACAGGAGGGGTACCACTGTAGCTGACTGGTGTCGTGGAGCAGATGGCTGGTCATCTGTGTGTCTGTAATGAAATGAAACGGAGAAACAGAGATGAGGGGGGGGGGATATCTGGCAGCATTCAGCAGTACCACGATGAGGGGGGGAGATCTGGCAGCATTCAGCAGTACCACAACACACCGAGGTGAGACCTTGGCAGCGTCCCAGGTGGCACCCTATTATATATATATATATAGTTCACTACTTTAGACCAGAGCCTGGTCAAAAGTAGTGCACTAAATAGGGAATAGCATGCTATTTGGGATGCATCCCTTTAAATGCTCCTGTTAAATAATCAACATGAACCATCCCAGTCCCTACTGTCTCCATCTGCTTGGAAGTAGACAGACAACCAGGTGGGACAACACTACGGAACTGCATGGCATATTATGCATGAAGCTAGCTAGAACCAAAGAGGATCTATTATATTGACTATAACCTTGTCCCCAGGCTAATTGTGCGGAAGTGTCCGGGAAGGAGATTAGCCCAAATTAAAAGGCCCAGTGGTTGTCATCTTTGCAGACAACCCCAGTTTTACTTGAACAGGTTATCATCAAATCATGTGCATCCAACGCTCGAACAGCAACCAACAACCTGCAGTGGTGGAAAAAGTCCCTAATTGTCATACTTGAGTAAAAGTAAAAGATACCTTACTAGAAAATTACTCAAATAAAAGTTAGTCACCCAGTAAAATACTACTCGAGTAAAAGTCTTAAAGTATTTGGTTTTAAATGTACTTAAGTATCAAAAGTAAAAGTATAAATAATTTCACATTCCTTATATTAAGCAAACATGTCGGCACGATTTTCTATTTATTTACAGATAGCCAGGAGCACACTCCAACATCGTTCACAAATGAAACATTTGTGTTTAGTGAATCCGCCAGATCAGAGGCATTAGGGCTGACCAGGGACGTTTTCGTGATAATTGCAGGAGTTGGACCATTTTCTTGTCCTGCTAAGCATTCAAAATGTAAGGAGTAGTTTTGGGTGTCAGGGAAAACGTATGGAGTCAAAAGTACATTATTTTCTTTAGGAATGTAGTGGAGTAAAAGTTGAATTAAAGTACAGATACACCCATAAACGACTTAGCCAAGTAGTACTTCAACGTATTTTGACTTTACAGCACTGCCAACTTTGTAAGAGATATGTGAATAACTTTCCAGTCACCTGTTAGTATAATGGATATGAGGTCGGATGGCCTGAATACACTCGTTATTTACATCCTTTAATGTGGCTAGCTAGCTACAGTGCTCACACTAAACAGCCAGTCATACAACCTGTTAGCTAACCATTTCTGGTGTAACTTACCCAATTCATATTACATAATCAATAAATAAAGAGAGGCTTAGAACAATGTGTTCATTAAATGGATATAACAAGCATAGCTAGCTAACGTTAACATTCTTTAATTAGCCAGCTAGCTAGTAACGTTATGTAATAACCAGCTAGTTTTTAAAAATCAATCCTCAAGACTGTGAGTTATCATGGAAGAGAAACATAGTTACCTGTGTTTGACTGTTGCCAAATAAAATACTGTTATTGACAACGCTATTTTCTAGCTGGTTGACAAAGTTAAAATGAACTGCGTGCTAATGTTAGCTAGCCCGAAGAAAACTGATCAAGACTCACCAGTTGAAATTCTGAAAACGTCCGAAAGTCCCTGTAGATGGACCGCGACACGTCTTCGTCAAAGAGCCAACTGCTTAGAAAACACGCCAACAGACCACAAAGCATGTGGCTTTACAAAAGTTAGAAAACACGCCAACAGACCACAAAGCATGTGGCTTTACAAAAGTTAGAAAACACGCCAACAGACCACAAAGCATGTGGCTTTACAAAAGTTAGAAAACACGCCAACAGACCACAAAGCATGTGGCTTTACAAAAGTTAGAAAACACGCCAACAGACCACAAAGCATGTGGCTTTACAAAAGTTAGAAAACACTTCAACAGACCACAAAGCATGTGGCTTTACAAAAGTTAGAAAACACTTCAACAGACCACAAAGCATGTGGCTTTACAAAAGTTAGAAAACACTTCAACAGACCACAAAGCATGTGGCTTTACAAAAGTTAGAAAACACGTCAACAGACCACAAAGCATGTGGCTTTACAAAAGTTAGAAAACACTTCAACAGACCACAAAGCATGTGGCTTTACAAAAGTTAGAAAACACTTCAACAGACCACAAAGCATGTGGCTTTACAAAAGTTAGAAAACACGTCAACAGACCACAAAGCATGTGGCTTTACAAAAGTTAGAAAACACTTCAACAGACCACAAAGCATGTGGCTTTACAAAAGTTAGAAAACACTTCAACAGACCACAAAGCATGTGGCTTTACAAAAGTTACAGTCGACTGTTGCTTCTTCTTCGATGAGGTTTAACGGCTGCACTGGAGTACAACTCCCTTTGCTTAAAAAATAAATAAATATATATATATATATACCCTACCATCTAACAAAAAAAAAAAATAAAAAAAAAAATTACAATAATAATTTAATTACACCACCTTACTCCACTATTTAAATATATTTAGTTCTCCTCATCGCCTAATTTGCATAATTTGCCATGTGCATGTAATTGCGATGGACGCTGTAGGAGAGAGGAATAACGTCGTGGGAGAGACAAAAAGTGAGTCAAATACACCCTACATTTACATCCGATCAGCTAGCGGCGGCTTCCCGCATGTGCGATTCATTTGCAGTCTGGAAGCGGAGGGGTGAACATCTCCTGCTCTGACTGCAGCTGGGAGGGACTGCTGCGCGAAGACTGGGCCGCCTGTGAGTGCTTTGGGACGGGGCCCACGGCACCCGCTGCTCGTTGAGAAGAGTAAGAACGATACGTGCTTTCACGTCAGAGTCTCCAAAAGTCTCCAATAACACCAGAAAAAGTCGCTAGATTTGTCGCTGGTCGCTTTTTTGAAAATGTGTGGCTAGAGGGGTCTGAAAACTCGCTAAATATAGCGACAAAGTCGGTAAGTTGGCAACACTGATCACATCGGGGGTGTACTTATGCCGCTTTCAAAACAAAATCCATTGCGGCTGTAGAGGGACACAGCAGCAAATTACACAACAAACAGCACAATGTCAACTGGATTCCGGTGCTACGTGCAACGTAAAGGAGCTACAAAGACTAAAATCAATCTGGTACCTGACACACATCTCAGCCCAGCGATACTAGACACACATCTCAGCCCAGCGATACTAGACTACCTGACACATCTCAGCCCAGCGATACTAGACTACCTGACACCTCTCAGCCCAGCGATACTAGACACACATCTCAGCCCAGCGATACTAGACTACCTGACACCTCTCAGCCCAGCGATACTAGACACACATCTCAGCCCAGCGATACTAGACACACATCTCAGCCCAGCGATACTAGACACACATCTCAGCCCAGCGATACTAGACACACATCTCAGCCCAGCGATACTAGACACACATCTCAGCCCAGCGATACTAGACTACCTGATACACCTCAGCCCAGCGATACTAGACTACCTGACACACATCTCAGCCCAGCGATACTAGACACACATCTCAGCCCAGCGATACTAGACTACCTGACACACCTCAGCCCAGCGATACTAGACTACCTGACACACCTCAGCCCAGCGATACTAGACTACCTGACACACATCTCAGCCCAGCGATACTAGACTAACGCTGTACTCAGGAGACCTAATGAGCTCTATGGGCATCTTTGAGACCGAATGTGTTATTCTGGGGACACAAACACAAACTGGAGTTTGAGATCGTGAAAACCAGTCAACATCCTCTCCTCTCAGGCTCTAGATGCGAACGCCTGGGACTGATGCAGTTCACCGTACCAAATGACCCTGCACATCGTGGAGCATGTCCAGCATGGAACCTCTGTCCGAAGAACAACAACTCAGCAGATATGACGGTGTACTTCCATGGGCCCATTCTCTCGGCCGAAGGCCTGAACCAGACCCAGACGAGCGATCCTCGCGATGCCAAAACACGTCTGATGCAAAAAAGGAGTACAGCATCTCATCGGTTTTGCAAACTATCTTGCTAAGTTCATGCCACACCTATCAGCAGTCTGTGAGCCTCTGCGCCGGTTGCTGGACCAAGACACACCATAGCACTGGGTACACAAACACGTGGCCGCAGTGCAGGAGATGAAATCTCTGGCTTCATCCATGCCAGTGTTGAGCTACTATGACGTCACGAAGCCTGTCACAATCCAGAGCGACTCCAGCCAAAGGGGACTTGGATGCTGCCTCGTGCAGGAAGGCCAGCCCGTTGCGTTTGCCTCGAGAGCGCTCACCCCTTCCGAAACAAAACGATGCACAAATTGAGAAAGAGTGCCTCAGCATCGTCTTCTCCTGCCAGCGCTTCCATCACTACTGATATGGTCGAGAGCTGGTCACCGCTGGAACTGACCACAAACCACTCATTGCCATATTCAGTAAACCTCTCCTCAACGCGCCCAAGAGGCTTCAAAGCATGCTCTTGACTCTGCAAAACTACAGCCTGAAGGTGCCTATCAGCGGCATGCCATCTGTTCTCTACAGCCTGAAGGTGCCTATCAGCGGCGTGCCATCTGTTCTCTACAGCCTGAAGGTGCCTATCAGCGGCATGCCATCTGTTCTCTACAGCCTGAAGGTGCCTATCAGCGGCGTGCCATCTGTTCTCTACAGCCTGAAGGTGCCTATCAGCGGCGTGCCATCTGTTCTCTACAGCCTGAAGGTGCCTATCAGCGGCGTGCCATCTGTTCTCTACAGCCTGAAGGTGCCTATCAGCGGCATGCCATCTGTTCTCTACAGCCTGAAGGTGCCTATCAGCGGCATGCCATCTGTTCTCTACAGCCTGAAGGTGCCTATCAGCGGCATGCCATCTGTTCTCTACAGCCTGAAGGTGCCTATCAGCGGCATGCCATCTGTTCTCTACAGCCTGAAGGTGCCTATCAGCGGCATGCCATCTGTTCTCTACAGCCTGAAGGTGCCTATCAGCGGCGTGCCATCTGTTCTCTACAGCCTGAAGGTGCCTATCAGCGGCATGCCATCTGTTCTCTACAGCAGGAACAACAATATGTTTTGACTTCATGTTTTGTTTTACCCCATATGTAACTCTGTGTTGTTGTTTTTATCGCACTGCTTTGCTTTATCTTGGCCAGGTCGCAGTTGTAAATGAGAACTTGTTCTCAACTGGCTTACCTGGTTAAATAAAGGTGAAATAAAAATACAAAAATGTTCAACAGATCAATCAGGCAGACTACTTTAAACGTCACAGATCACAACCTAGCCCAGATCAGGCAACACTATGGACAAGGACGAACACCTACAGTCACTGAAGTCCATGGTTCTCACAGGTTGGCCGTACCTTTCACAGTGAGAGTACTGGACCTTACGAGATGAGATCAGCGTGCAAAATGGCATCTTGTTCAGAGGTCAGAAGGTCATGATCCCCAAATCAGTACGTCCAGAGATGCTTACCAGCATAAACTCCAGTCACGTTGGAGGTGACTACCGCCAGGCACGTGAAACATTATACTGGCCAAACATGCAATCAGAAATGAAAGACTTTGTCAGCAGCTGTACCGCATGTAACGAGTACGCTCATGAACAGCAAAAAGGAAATCGTAATGTCACACGAACTGCCCACAAGGGCCTGGCAAATCGTCAGCATGGACTTATTCAGCAACAGACAAAATGACTATCTTCTCATTGTTGATCACTACTCTGACTTTTGGGGAATTGAACTGCTCCCTGACTTGTCTGCAGAGACGGTCATAAAGCGCTGCAAGGTGCAGTTTGCAAGGCAAGGCCAGCCTGACAAGGTCATCACGAACAATGGCCCACAATTCACTGCACAGTTCAAGTGTTTCGCCTCAGAATGGGAGTGTGACCTCCTCTCCTAGACACCCAAATGGCAAGACAGAGTCAGCTGTCAAGATTGCAGAAAACCTGTTAAGCAGGGCCTTGCGTGACAGCAATGACCCCTGGAAAGCCATCTTACAGTGGAGGAACACACCCACCGATAACATGGACAGCTGCCCAGCACAGCGCCTTCTGTCCAGACGTCTGAAGACGACCATCCCCGTAGCTAACAAGCTACTTGAGCTAAGTGCTTCTGGGACCGGACTGCTCCAGACCTACCAGAGCTGGAGGTGGGTGAAACGATAAGGATGAAACCGCTGCCTGGGGACACCACAGGACTTTGGAGGCTGGGCACGTGTCTACAGAGAGCTGCACCACGTTCGTACCTGGTGGATGTCGGTGGCTCCCTCTATCGTCGGAAATCAGGTGGATCTGCAGAGCAGACAAAAAAACAGAACACGCCAGACACTCACCTAGATGAGCTGGATCACAGTCCAGGCCTAAGGGCAAAGGGCAAAGGGCAAAGGGGCGCAGAACTGAGACACGAGCCAACTGAAGGTGAGGCTTCTACCCCACCAAGCTCTCCAGTTCGTGGCCCTAATCCCTGTCAGAGCACATACTCACGGGTGGGTCGGCTGTGCAAGCCACCGGACAGGCTTACTCTGTAAGCAAGGGACTGAAGTAAAATAGAAAATGTAATGTTATGACTTGACTATTAAGAACTTCATGTTGTCCCGTTATGTTTGCACTTTCTATTGAAAAGGGTGATGTTACGGAGTCTAGTTGATAGGTAATCGACTAGCTGGGCTGTTCCCCCGGACTCTGTGTGTAGGGACTTGCACAATGCTTGAACAAGGCTATTGAACTTGACATGCATGTCTGTCTTTATTAGTTTATCCAACATGTCATACTGAAACAACTAGCTCCGACAGGGGAAAATCCTTTCAAACGGTCATCCAACTCCTAAATTCTAAGCCGGGAACTCTGGCATCTTTCTAGAGCTCCGGCCTGAAGATCACTGACGTCATAATTTGATGTCGTATTTTTCAGAGTTCCCAGTTTCCCAGAAAGCACCATGAGCTATGAACATACAGAGAAGGAACTTCCAGATGCGTCGCAATAACCCGGAAGTAAAGCTGCACTGGGAGCCAAAGTTGAAATTGAATACAAGGATCAGGGTGGATAAAATCGCATTTAAACACGATTTAAATGTATTTTCGGAAGGGCTGTGCTCACCATTCATTTCATACATAAAATATATACATCAGACTGTATTGGGGAGCTATTTCATAGTTTTTTCCCATTTCAATCTTATAGTAAACATATGGTTGACGTGACTATTATAGGAGGAGCAGATCATCCGATATGCCTTTAAATATGATATGAAACCTGGAATTCAAATTTAAGAGGACCAGTGAAACACATTACATTTGACATTTTAGCCATTTAGCAGACGCTCTTATCCAGAGCGACTTACAGTTAGTGAGTGCAAACATTTTTCATACTGGACATCTCACATCTGTGCAGTTTGCAAGCGATGTTGTTAGGCTACATTGTATCGTTGCTTCTTCTTCTTCAGAGCACACTGGTGAGCAACGACATAATTTGACTTCACCGTTAAAAAGAAATCCACCCTGCTCCACGTATTCAAATGCGTTCCATTTCAAATGTGGCTCCCCAGTGCGGCTCTACTTCCGGGTTGTTAGCGTCTGGCAGTTCCTTCTCAGTATGTTGCTGTGTACTGAGGGGTCTCTCTGTGATTGAATGGTGTCTGCTTCCCTCTAGCGGTTGATGTGATACACTACAGATTGGCCTTTTCTTTGACCAGCAGACGGTGATAAAGTGCTATACTACTAAGTTCTCTAACTATGTTACCAAAGATTACAACATGATATGCACCAGAGGAGGCTGGTGGGAGGAGCAATAAGAGCAAGTGCCCATTGGAATGGCTGGAATTGTATTAAACACGTCAAACATATGGAAACCACATGTTTGACACCGTTACATTTATTCCATTCCAGCCATTTACATTTTACATTTTAGTCATTTAGCAGACGCTCTTATCCAGAGCGACTTACAGTTAATAAGTGCATACAATTGTTTAAAAAAATATTTTTTATAATATTTTTTTTATACTGGCCCCCCGTGGGAATCGAACCCACAACCCTGGCGTTGCAAACGCCATGCTCTACCAACTGAGCTACATCCCTGCCGGCCATTCCCTCCCTTACCCTGGACGACGCTGGACCAATTGTACACCGCCCCACGAGCCTGTCCTCCTATAGCTCCTCCCACCAGCCTCCACTGATATGCACCTGATATGCACCTACCACCGTACTCATATAGGATGACCTGGACTCCAAAAACATCCACACAATACTGGACATCTCATCTCACAATGTGGGTCTCTGGGAATGGCCTG
>NC_139990.1:77615406-77631538 GCF_964263955.1 Coregonus lavaretus
TCTCCATCCTCCTCCCATCCTCCTGTTCTCTCTCTCTCCATCCTCCTCCCATCCTCCTGTTCTCTCTCTCTCCATCCTCCTCCCATCCTCCTGTTCTCTCTCTCCATCCTCCTCCCATCCTCCTGTTCTCTCTCTCTCCATCCTCCTCCCATCCTCCTGTTCTCTCTCTCTCCATCCTCCTCCCATCCTCCTGTTCGCTCTCTCCATCCTCCTCCCATCCTCCTGTTCTCTCTCTCCATCCTCCTCCCATCCTCCTGTTCTCTCTCTCTCCATCCTCCTCCCATCCTCCTGGTCTCTCTCTCCATCCTCCTCCCATCCTCCTGTTCTCTCTCTCCATCCTCCTCCCATCCTCCTGTTCTCTCTCTCTACATCCTCCTCCCATCCTCCTGTTCTCTCTCTCTCTCCATCCTCCTCCCATCCTCCTGTTCTCTCTCTCTCCATCCTCCTCCCATCCTCCCGTTCTCTCTCTCCATCCTCCTCCCATCCTCCTGTTCTCTCTCTCTCCATCCTCCTCCCATCCTCCTGTTCTCTCTCTCTCCATCCTCCTCCCATCCTCCTGTTCTCTCTCTCTCCATCCTCCTCCCATCCTCCTGTTCTCTCTCTCTCCATCCTCCTCCCATCCTCCTGTTCTCTGTCTCCATCCTCCTCCCATCCTCCTGTTCTCTCTCTCTCCATCCTCCTCCCATCCTCCTGGTCTCTCTCTCTCCATCCTCCTCCCATCCTCCTGTTCTCTCTCCCTCCATCCTCCTCCCATCCTCCTGTTCTCTCTCTCTCCATCCTCCTCCCATCCTCCTGTTCTCTCTCTCCATCCTCCTCCCATCCTCCTGTTCTCTCTCTCTCCATCTTCCTCCCATCCTCCTGTTCTCTCTCTCTCCATCCTCCTCCCATCCTCCTGTTCTCTCTCTCTCCATCCTCCTCCCATCCTCCTGTTCTCTCTCTCCATCCTCCTCCCATCCTCCTGTTCTGTCTCTCCATCCTCCTCCCATCCTCCTGTTCTCTCTCTCCATCCTCCTCCCATCCTCCTGTTCTCTCTCTCTCTCTATCCTCCTCCCATCCTCCTGTTCTCTCTCTCCATCCTCCTCCCATCCTCCTGTTCTCTCTCTCCATCCTCCTCCCATCCTCCTGTTCTCTCTCTCCATCCTCCTCCCATCCTCCTGTTCTCTCTCTCTCCATCCTCCTGTTCTCTCTCTCCATCCTCCTCCCATCCTCCTGTTCTCTCTCTGTCCATCCACCTCCCATCCTCCCATCCTCCTGTTCTCTCTCTCCATCCTCCTCCCATCCTCCTGTTCTCTCTCTCTCCATCCTCCTCCCATCCTCCCATCCTCCTGTTCTCTCTCTCCATCCTCCTCCCATCCTCCTGGTCTCTCTCTCCATCCTCCTCCCATTCTCCTGTTCTCTCTCTCCATCCTCCTCCCATCCTCCTGTTCTCTCTCTCTCCATCCTCCTCCCATCCTCCCATCCTCTCAGCCTGACTATTATCTCTCAGTGTGGAGGTGAAAGGATCCATCCTGGTTGTCAAGACGTCCACAGGGGGGATCCGTGCTGTCAAACAGAACACTAGAGCTGAGGTTGGACCTGTGGCGCTGCCTGAAATCACACTCTATCCCCGTCTACCTTTGACCCATAATGTGGTGCCCTGTCAAGGTAATACGGTGTGATCTCAGACGCAGACAACGTGTTTCCAGGGGTCACCAGGGGTCACCAAGAGTTGATGAAGGCTTCCTAGTGCATACACAGGGACACCGAGGGGATCTGCTGTCTCCCTGGCAACTATACTGCCATTTCCACTCCAGTCCATGCTGAGTTTAAAGACCTGGACCAGGAAAATGTTCAGGAGGGTGCAATGTCTTTATTGAGTTTAAAGAAGATGCTTCATGATTTTGGCAATGAGGCCCCTTTATCTACTTCCCCAGAGTCAGATGAACTCGTGGACACCATGTTTATGTCTCTGCGTCCAGTATGAAGGAAGTTGGAGGTAGTTTCGCGAGCCAATGCTAACTAGTGTCAGCGCAATCACTGGAAGTCTATGTCTCAGGTCTCAGGTCAGTTTGTCTCAGGTCTCAGGTCAGTTTTACCAGAGCTCCAGGGGACTGTCTCAGTCTCAGGTCAGTTTGTCTCAGGTCTCAGGTCAGTTTTACCAGAGCTCCAGGGGACTGTCTCAGGTCTCAGGTCAGTTTTAAAAGAGCTCCAGGGGGACTGTCTCAGGTCTCAGGTCAGTTTGTCTCAGGTCTCAGGTCAGTTTTACCAGAGCTCCAGGGGGACTGTCTCAGGTCTCAGGTCAGTTTTAAAAGAGCTCCAGGGGGACTGTCTCAGGTCTCAGGTCAGTTTGTCTCAGGTCTCAGGTCAGTTTTACCAGAGCTCCAGGGGGACTGTCTCAGGTCTCAGCACTAATATGGGCTGTCTGGAGTGATGCAGTTGTTGTACCTTTCAAAGTCTGCGTCTGACATGGCACCCTATTCCCTATATAGTGCACTACTTTTGACCAGGGCACTAGTAGTGCGCTATATATACAGAATAGGGTGCCTTTTGGGACGATGACCTCGACCTGATAACCTGTTGACAACTAACAGTGGTTCTCTGGGCGTTCATTTCCATGTGATTAGCTTCAGGGTAGAACAGTGCAGAGACACACTGGATTCCTTCTGGTTATAAACAACTGATTATTAACCAGGTCATGTTCTAATTATGTTGTTAACCAGTTTATAATAGCAATAAGGCACCTCAGGGGTTTGTGGTGTGTTGGCCATATACGACACCCCCCTCTGGGCTCATTGCTTAAATAAATACCTGTGGAAAATAAATTTGTATTTTCCCTTAAAACACTGAATTAATTCTATGTGGATTCGATTTTACATTTCATGAAATAATGATCACAATAACACCGGCATAGTGTGAAATCACTCTGTGGGTAAAGTGCTGTCCTTCACACACTTCTGTACACATTATGCAGCGTCTCATCCATCCCCTCCCCTCCCCTCCTCTTCTCTCCTCAGCACCATACAATCACAATGCAGAAGAGAGGAAATGTTGACATCAACCCAAACTTTAACGGGCCTGTGAGGATGACCAATTAATTCTGCCAGCCAATTAGTGATTCTGTGTTTACTCCAGAGTTGTTGAACACGCAGTTCAGGGGGAGGCAGGGGGAGGCAGGGGGAGAGGGGGGGAGGGGGGGGGGGTGACAGGAGGAGGCTGGTGGGGGGGGGGGGGGGGGGGGGGGAGGGACTGGGGGGATAGGGGGAGGTTGGGAGAGAAAGGGGGAGACTAGGTTCATTAATAATTCCTCCTAAAGACGCTGGGCACCTCGGCTCCTCTCTCCTCAACTGTAGCACAGGAAGAGGAAGTGAGAGGAAGTGAGAGGAAGTGTTTGATGTGGGGAACGGAGGTATTTCACCCCATATTAAACAGCAGCAGTACTGACTCAGGTGTTGCAGTCTAATAGGTCCTCTGGGACAGGTGGTGCTAGCAGAGCAGGAAATGATGCTGCTTCCTCACAATACAATAACAACACTACTGACGCCTTCCTGTCCTCTCAGCGCTGAGCTGAAACACTGTGGTGCTGTGCAGGGGTGATGAGAAGTGGAACATTATACTAGAAACAATTACAATTCTACCTGAGACCAGTTATTTTGTTTACTTACCAAAGTTGCATAGTGTGTGTGTGTGTGTCTGTGTGTGTGTGTCTGTGTGTGTGTGTGTGTCTGTGTGTGTGTGTCTGTGTGTGTGTGTGTCTGTGTGTGTGTGTGTGGTTTATTGAAAATGATTCAGCATTGCAACAAATGAAGCATTTTTTCTTTGAACACAGTCTAGATTTAATAATAATCTGTTATCGCAAACTAGAAACATCTTTATTTTTTTATTTCCATACAAAAATAAATTATACCTTTTTATACTTCACTGAAATGAAACGTTACTTTGAAGTTGAACCGTTCAACTTCCAACCTTTAAGTCTATTATACAAAGAAAGATTGGTATAAACAGTGTAACTAAAGTAGTGCTATGAGTCAACAAGTTCCACACATTATCAAAGTTATTCAAATATAAAGAGCTCCCACCAGCAAGCTAATCATAGCCTGACATAAAGAGCTCCCACCAGCAAGCTAATCATAGCCTGACATAAAGAGCTCCCACCAGCAAGCTAATCATAGCCTGACATAAAGAGCTCCCACCAGCAAGCTAATCATAGCCTGACATAAAGAGCTCCCACCAGCAGGCTAATCATAGCCTGACATAAAGAGCTCCCACCAGCAAGCTAATCATAGCCTGACATAAAGAGCTCCCACCAGCAAGCTAATCATAGCCTGACAACTGACATGTGTCACGTTGTTTATGAACTTTTAAACAGTTGATTTAAAGTATTTCTATGTAAGTATTTTTGCTCTCACTAAATAATAAAAGCATAACAACACAACTGGTGACATTGTAGATTGGTTTCCATAGAAATGCTTTTCATTCTGCTGTAATTAACAGATGTATATGCATATATGACAGAAAAGTGTAACGTTTTGAGGGAAACTGATGTGAAAATTGCGATTGAAATACAATTAGTAACGATATTATAACCGCGATTGATAATAGACAGACTGTGCAGCCGTCTTCATCGACCTGGCCAAGGCTTTCGACTCTGTCACCCACCGCATTCTTATTGGCAGACTAAATAGCCTTGGTTTCTCAAATGACTGCCTCGCCTGGTTCACCAACTACTTCTCAGATAGAGTTCAGTGTGTCAAATCGGAGGGCTGTTGTCTGGACCTATGGCAGTCTCTATGGGGGTGCCACAGGGTTTCAATTCTTGGGCCGACACTTTTCTCCGTGTATATCAATGATGTCGCTCTTGCTGCTGGTGACTCTCAGATCCACCTCTACGCAGACGACACCATTTTGTATACATTCTGGCCCTTCATTGGACACTGTGTTAACAAACCTCCAAACGAGCTTCAATGCCATACAACAATCCTTCAGTAGCCTCCAACTGCTCTTAAACACTAGTAAAACTAAATGCATGCTTTTCAATCGAACGCTGCTGGCACCCGCCCACCCGACTAGAATCACTACTCTCGACGGGTCTGACCTAGAGTATGTGGACAACTACAAATACCTAGGTGTCTGGTTAGACTGTAAACTCTCCTTCCAGACTCACATTAAGCATCTCCAATCCAAAGTTAAATCTAGAATCGGCTTCTTATTTCACAACAAAGCCTCCTTCACTCATGCTGCCAACATGCCCTCGTAAAACTGACTATCCTACCGATCCTTGACTTCGGCGATGTCATTTACAAAATAGCCTCCAACACTCTACTCAGCAAATTGGATGTAGTCTATCACAGTGCCATCCGTTTTGTCTCCAAAGCCCCATACACTACCCACCACTGTGACCTGTACGCTCTTGTTGGCTGGTCCTCACTACATGTTCGTCGTCAAACCCACTGGCTCCAGGCCATCTATAAATCACTGCTAGGCAAAATCCCCGCCTTATCTTAGCTCATTGGTCACCATAGCAGCACCCACCCGTAGTCTGCGCTCCAGCAGGTATATCTCACTGGTCATTCCCAAAGCCAACACCTCCTTTGGCCGCCATTCCTTCCAGTTCTCTGCTGCCAATGACTGGAACGAATTGCAAAAATCTCTGAAGCTGGAGACTCTTATCTCCCTCAATAACTTTAAGCATCAGTTGTCAGAGCACCTTACCGATCACTGCACCTGTACACAGCCCATCTGAAATTAGCCCACCCAACTACCTCATCCCTATATTGTTATTTATTTTGCTCTTTTGCACCCCAGTATCTCTATTTGCACATAATCTCTTGCACATCTAGCAATCCAGTGTTAATACTATTGTAATTATTCTGCACTATAGCCTATTTATTGCCTTACCTCCATAACTTGCTACATTTGCACACACTGTATATATATTTTCTGTTGTATTTTTGACTTTATGTTTTGTTTATCCCATATGTAACTCTGTGTTGTTTTTATTGCACTGCTTTGCTTTATCCTGGCCAGGTCGCAGTTGTAAATGAGAACCTGTTCTCAACTGGCTTACCTGGTTAAATAAAGGTGAAATAAAAAATAAAAATAAAAAAAGTAAATGAGTAGATGACAACGTTCTGAGCATCTGTTCTAAGGCCACATAAAAACAATGAACCTGGTAGTTAGAATACTCTATATCAACTAATAACTGATTTAATATCTCACACTGTTCCCTGGCAGTTTACTGCTATTAGCTATAACACCCAATAACTGGGTTATCAATTATTTAATATCTCACACTGTTCACTGGCAGTTTACTGCTATTACCTATAATACCCAATAGCTGGGTTATCAATGATTTGAACAGTGTGATTGTGAAGATACATTATGCCCTGCAGCAAAATGAAGACAGAGCTGTGGGTATATAATGGACCTTCTTATCTGCTCTGTCTTACATCTGTGACAGTACGAATTCAGTCTCTTCTAAATTAAATCAACTAATGAATATGTCTTTTTTCCTAAAATAAGATATAGTTTGGATTCAGATTGTAGTGTTTCTGTTTGCTGTAATTTAGAAACATAAAACAACAATACAAATAATAGAGCATAAAGAGTTTTGAAAAGAGCTAGAGGTGAAAAAGAGGTCAACTGAAATTCATACTGTAGACACTGAACATATGAGGATAAAGCAGCACAGGTACAATGAACAGGATGACTTTTCCTCAGGATGATACATGCTTATAAATTACAATGATTTATAACATGAATGTATTCTTTTTTTTTCAAAGAGATCGAAAAAACTTTGTGGTAATTTAATCAAAACTTTCTTTCTGATGACACATTAACTCTGAAGGCTAACAGCTCAGTGTAAAAATGCTTATTAGGATCGCAATAACTCCATCACATCTTTACTCCATCACATCTTTACTCCCATCACATATTTACTCCATCACATCTTTACTCCATCACATCTTTAAAGCCATTTTACATGCCACCCACCTCTCTCCCTCCTACAGTCTCTCTCTCTCTCTCTCTCTCTCTCTCTCTCTCTCTCTCTCTCTCTCTCTCTCCCCACTCTCTCTTTCTCCTCTCTCTCTCTCTCTCTCTCTCTCTCTCTCTCTCTCTCTCTCTCTCTCTCTCTCTCTCTCTCTCTCTCTCTCTCTCTCTCTCTCTGTCTCTGTCTCTGTCTCTCTCTCTCTTCTCTCTTTCTCTCTCTCTGTCTTTCCATTTCTAAATGTAAAATCCTTTAGGGGAAGAGAGCGGCAGAGTGCAGGGTACTGGAGAATGTGTTGCATGGCCTGCAGCCTAATATAACAGTGATGAAGTCATTAATTCAGCTGATTAAGTTGGCCTTTGGGTTAAAGAAAAATCCTATCGGTCTCCCTTTGAGATGTAACTGGGGGAGCAGAGGAGAGGGAACAGCCAGCTAATTAGCACAGAAAAGCGGGGGAAGAGGAGGAGAAAAAGGAGGGGGGACAGAAAGGTGGTTTGACTGAACTATTAATGAGGCATGTTTGCCATCATGCTGCCTGCCAGGCGAGACGTTCCTTCTCTCAGAGACGAGGCGAGGCGAAGCTACCTTTGAGCCGCAGCACTGCTACTTAATGATGTGAGACGAGGAGAGAGAGAGAGAGGAGAGAGAGAGAGAGAGAGAGAGAGAGAGAGAGAGAGAGAGAGAGAGAGAGAGAGAGAGAGAGAGAGAGAGAGAGAGAGAGAGAGAGAGAGAGAGAGAGAGAGAGAGAGAGAAGAAGTTAGGGTGAGATGTCAGTTTCCTGTCTGTCTAATGAGCTTGTTGTTGGATGCAAAGAAGAAAGAAAGAAAGAAAGAAAGAAGAGCGAGAAGAAAACAGGTTTGGTTCCCGTCTTTCTTGAGCAAAGATGCTGCTGTGGTACATCAATGACTTGGTAAACATCAGAGGGCAGGAATGGTTTTGTAGCATTCTAAGAGAATAATATCTCCTGGCATTATATCGTCTGATTTCGTCTCAGTGCACCACGGTTGTATGTCACACAGTATGTAGGTAGGTCAGAGAATGTTAAGACATTTCCCCTGGCACAGTACTGTATCTAGGGGTGTTTTGAATACCTCTTCCTGGCACAGTACTGTATCCAGGGGTGTTCTGAATACGTCTCTCCCTGGCACCGTACTGTATCTAGGGGTGTTCTGAATACCTCTTCCTGGCACAGTACTGTATCTAGGGGTGTTCTGAATACCTCTTCCTGGCACAGTACTGTATCCAGGGGTGTTCTGAATACGTCTCTCCCTGGCACCGTACTGTATCTAGGGGTGTTCTGAATACCTCTTCCTGGCACCGTACTGTATCTAGGGGTGTTCTGAATACCTCTTCCTGGCACAGTACTGTATCCAGGGGTGTTCTGAATACCTCTTCCTGGCACAGTACTGTATCTAGGGGTGTTTTGAATACCTCTCCCTGGCACCGTACTGTATCTAGGGGTGTTTTGAATACCTCTTCCTGGCACAGTACTGTATCTAGGGGTGTTCTGAATACCTCTTCCTGGCACAGTACTGTATCCAGGGGTGTTCTGAATACCTCTTCCTGGCACAGTACTGTATCTAGGGGTGTTCTGAATACCTCTCCCTGGCACAGTACTGTATCTAGGGGTGTTCTGAATACCTCTCCCTGGCACAGTACTGTATCTAGGGGTGTTCTGAATACCTCTCCCTGGCACAGTACTGTATCTAGGGGTGTTCTGAATACCTCTTCCTGGCACAGTACTGTATCTAGGGGTGTTCTGAATACCTCTCCCTGGCACAGTACTGTATCTAGGGGTGTTCTGAATACCTCTCCCTGGCACAGTACTGTATCTAGGGGTGTTCTGAATACCTCTTCCTGGCACCGTACTGTATCTAGGGGTGTTCTGAATACCTCTCCCTGGCACAGTACTGTATCTAGGGGTGTTCTGAATACCTCTCCCTGGCACAGTACTGTATCTAGGGGTGTTTTGAATACCTCTCCCTGGCACCGTACTGTATCTAGGGGTGTTCTGAATACCTCTCCCTGGCACAGTACTGTATCTAGGGGTGTTCTGAATACCTCTCCCTGGCACAGTACTGTATCTAGGGGTGTTCTGAATACGTCTCCCTGGCACAGTACTATATCTAGGGGTGTTCTGAATACCTCTCCCTGGCACAGTACTGTATCTAGGGGTGTTTTGAATACCTCTCCCTGGCACCGTACTGTATCCAGGGGTGTTCTGAATACCTCTCCCTGGCACCGTACTCTATCTAGGGGTGTTCTGAATACCTCTTCCTGGCACAGTACTGTATCCAGGGGTGTTCTGAATACCTCTCCCTGGCACAGTACTGTATCTAGGGGTGTTTTGAATACCTCTCCCTGGCACAGTACTGTATCTAGGGGTGTTCTGAATACGTCTCTCCCTGGCACAGTACTGTATCTAGGGGTGTTTTGAATACCTCTTCCTGGCACAGTACTGTATCCAGGGGTGTTCTGAATACCTCTTCCTGGCACCGTACTGTATCTAGGGGTGTTTTGAATACCTCTCCCTGGCACCGTACTGTATCTAGGGGTGTTTTGAATACGTCTCCCTGGCACCGTACTGTATCTAGGGGTGTTTTGAATACGTCTCTCCCTGGCACAGTACTGTATCTAGGGGTGTTCTTAGATACTAGTCCTCTATACTGAATGTCTCTCCCTATAGGTAAAACTGCTACATGTATATGACAGTTAACAGTTGAATACATGTAGCTACATCAGTTTACAGTTGAATACATGTCGCTACATCAGTTTACAGTTGAATACATGTAGCTACATCAGTTTATAGTTTAATACATGTCGCTACATCAGATTACAGTTGAATACATGTCGCTACATCAGTTTACAGTTGAATACATGTCGCTACATCAGTTTACAGTTGAATACATGTAGCTACATCAGTTTACAGTTGAATACATGTCGCTACATCAGTTTACAGTTGAATACATGTTGCTACATCAGTTTACAGTTGAATACATTTCACTACATCAGTTTACAGTTGAATACATGTAGCTACATCAGTTTACAGTTGAATACATGTCGCTACATCAGTTTACAGTTGAATACATGTAGCTACATCAGTTTACAGTTGAATACATGTAGCTACATCAGTTTACAGTTGAATACATGTCACTACATCAGTTTACAGTTGAATACATGTAGCTACATCAGTTTACAGTTGAATACATGTAGCTACATCAGTTTACAGTTGAATACATGTAGCTACATCAGTTTACAGTTGAATACATGTCGCTACATCAGTTTACAGTTGAATACATGTAGCTACATCAGTTTACAGTTGAATACATGTAGCTACATCAGTTTACAGTTGAATACATGTAGCTACATCAGTTTACAGTTGAATACATGTAGCTACATCAGTTTACAGTTGAATACATGTAGCTACATCAGTTTACAGTTGAATACATGTCGCTACATCAGTTTACAGTTGAATACATGTAGCTACATCAGTTTACAGTTGAATACATGTCGCTACATCAGTTTACAGTTGAATACATGTAGCTACATCAGTTTACAGTTGAATACATGTCGCTACATCAGTTTACAGTTGAATACATGTCGCTACATCAGTTTATAGTTGAATACATGTAGCAACATCAGTTTACAGTTGAATACATGTAGCTACATCAGTTTACAGTTGAATACATGTCGCTACATCAGTTTACAGTTGAATACATGTAGCTACATCAGTTTACAGTTGAATACATGTCGCTACATCAGTTTACAGTTGAATACATGTCGCTACATCAGTTTACAGTTGAATACATGTAGCTACATCAGTTTACAGTTGGATACATGTAGCTACATCAGTTTACAGTTGAATACATGTAGCTACATCAGTTTACAGTTGAATACATGTAGCTACATCAGTTTACAGTTGAATACATATAGCTACATCAGTTTACAGTTGAATACATGTAGCTACATCAGTTTACAGTTGAATACATGTAGCTACATCAGTTTACAGTTGAATACATGTAGCTACATCAGTTTACAGTTGAATACATGTCGCTACATCAGTTTACAGTTGAATACATGTAGCTACATCAGTTTATAGTTTAATACATGTCGCTACATCAGATTACAGTTGAACACATGTAGCTACATCAGTTTACAGTTGAATACATGTAGCTACATCAGTTTACAGTTGAATACATGTCGCTACATCAGTTTACAGTTGAATACATGTCGCTACATGGAAAATACATTTAGTTTATGATTATGATCATTCAAACCACAGATGTTGAGCCCAGAACCACTGAGATATGGACTAAGCAGAACTGCTGACTAAATCCAGACAGTTGTTGATCCCTCTTTCAAACCCTCAGACATCTCACAGGTTGAAGAAATCACATAATATCATAATCAAACAGTATTGATTTGAACTCATTAATGTGCTGAGGACCGCAGCCTGTAATGTGCTGAGGACCGCAGCCAGTAATGTGCTGAGGACTCCAGCCTGTAATGTGCTGAGGACTACAGCCAGTAATGTGCTGAGGACTACAGCCAGTAATGTGCTGAGGACTACAGCCAGTAATGTGCTGAGGACTACAGCCAGTAATGTGCTGAGGACTCCAGCCAGTAATGTGCTGAGGACTCCAGCCAGTAATGTGCTGAGGACTACAGCCAGTAATGTGCTGAGGACTCCAGCCAGTAATGTGCTGAGGACTCCAGCCAGTAATGTGCTGAGGACTACAGCCAGTAATGTGCTGAGGACTACAGCCAGTAATGTGCTGAGGACTACAGCCAGTAATGTGCTGAGGACTACAGCCAGTAATGTGCTTACCGTGTAATGTGCTGAGGACTCCAGCCAGTAATGTGCTGAGGACTACAGCCAGTAATGTACTGAGGACTACAGCCAGTAATGTGCTGAGGACTACAGCCAGTAATGTGCTGAGGACTACAGCCAGTAATGTGCTGAGGACTCCAGCCTGTAATGTGCTGAGGACTACAGCCAGTAATGTGCTGAGGACTACAGCCAGTAATGTGCTTACCGTGTAATGTGCTGAGGACTCCAGCCAGTAATGTGCTGAGGACTACAGCCAGTAATGTGCTGAGGACTACAGCCAGTAATGTGCTGAGGACTACAGCCAGTAATGTGCTGAGGACTCCAGCCTGTAATGTGCTTACCGTGTAATGTGTATGTTATGTAGTGAGCAGTCTCCTTCTTCTTCCTGTTCATCAGATGGTTTTAATGTGGTTGATGGTATATACATTTTACATTTTAGTCATTTAGCAGACGCTCTTATCCAGAGCGACTTACAGTTAGTGAGTGCATACATTTTCTTTCTTACCCCTCTAATCAAATCAATGAAGGAGAAGTTTGTACATGAACAAGACTGTTAATTTAGAGAGAGAGAGAGCGAGACATATTTATGTTTATTTATTTTTCCCATTTGCATTTTAACTATTTGCACATTGTTACAACACTGTATATAGACATAATATGACATTTGTCTTTATTCTTTTGGAACTTCTGAGTGTAATGTTTACTGTTAATATTTATTGTTTATTTCACTTTTGTTTATTATCTACTTCACTTGCTTTGGCAATGTTAACACACGTTTCCCATGCCAATAAAGCCCTTAAATTGAATTGATTGAATTTAATTGAGAGAGAGAGAAAGAGAGATAGATAGATATATTACTATTTTCTACATTGTAGAATAGTAGTGAAGACATCAAAACTATGAAATAACACATATGGAATCATGTACTAACCATATATTTTTTTAAACAAATAAAAATATATTTTATATTTGAGATTCTTCAAAGTAGCCACCCTTTGCCTTGATGACAGCTTTGCACACTCTTTGCATTCTCTCAACCAGCTGCATCAGATGACCTGGCCTCCACAATCACCCAACCTCAACCCAATTGAGATGGTTTGGGATGAGTTGGACCGCAAAGTGAAGGAAATAGCAGCCAACAAGTGCTCAGCATATGTGGGAACTCCTTCAAGACTGTTGGAAAGCATTCCAGGTGAAGCTGGTTGAGAGAATGCCAATTAGATTTGTTAAAAAAAAAATTGGTTACTACATGATTCCATATGTGTTATTTATAGTTTTGTATGTCTTCACTATTATTCTAGATAAATAGTAAAAATAAAGAAAAACCCTGGAATGAGTAGGTGTGTCCAAACCTTTGACTGGTACTGTATATATATATATAGAGAGAGAGAGAGAGAGAGAGAGAGAGAGAGAGAGAGAGAGAGAGAGAGAGAGAGAGAGAGAGAAGAGAGAGAGAGAGAGAGAGAGAGAGAGAGAGAGAGAGTGAGAGAGAGGAAGAGAGTGAGAGAGAGAGAGAGAGAGAGAGAGAGAGAGGAGAGAGAGAGAGAGAGAGAGAGAGAGAGAGGGATATTTGAGAAAAGAGATGATCTCTGTAATGAAAGAAGCTATTTTGGCTCCATCAGAGTCTCTTCAATAACAAACCCCCAGGGTGGTGGCTGCCACTGTTCAATGAGAGGTCACTCAAAGAAAAGAGAGAGGAAGAGGAGGATGGAGACTAAGGAAGAGGGCTGCTCACAGGTGCCAGCTCTGCTGAGGTCCCAGCCTGACACATGAGGCTAAAGGCTTCCGTCAGCCAGCCAGCCAGTCAGTCAGTCAGAGGAAAGCCTCCCTATGTGACTGTTTCCTCATGTCTCCCCATGTCTCCTCATGTCTCCCCATGTCTCCTCATGTCTCCCCATGTCTCTCTCCCCATGTCTCCCCATGTCTCCCCATGTCTCCCCATGTCTCCCCATGTCTCCTCATGTCTCCTCATTTCTCCTCATGTCTCCCCATTTCTCCTTAGGTCTCCACATGTCTCTCCCATGTCTCCCCATGTTTCCTGCTGTCTATCAGAGTGGCCCACAGCGGCCTGTTCCAACCAGGCTTGTTGAGTCGGCTGGAGGGAGGGACACTAGAGAGAGGAGGGACACTAGAGAGAGGAGGGACACTAGAGAGAGGAGGGACACTAGAGAGAGAGGAGAGACACTAGAGAGAGGAGGGACACTAGAGAGAGGAGAGACACTAGAGAGAGGAGAGACACTAGAGAGAGGAGGGACACTAGAGAGAGGAGGGACACTAGAGAGAGGAGGGACACTAGAGAGAGGAGAGACACTAGAGAGAGGAGAGACACTAGAGAGAGGAGGGACACTAGAGAGAGGAGGGACACTAGAAGAGAGGGACACTAAGAGAGGAGAGACACTAGAGAGAGGAGAGACACTAGAGAGAGGAGAGACACTAGAGAGAGGAGGGACCACTAGAGAGAGGAGGGACACTAGAGAGAGGAGGGACACTAGAGAGAGGAGGGACACTAGAGAGAGGAGAGACACTAGAGAGAGGAGGGACACTAGAGAGAGGAGGGACACTAGAGAGAGGAGAGACACTAGAGAGAGGAGACACTAGAGAGAGGAGAGACACTAGAGAGAGGAGAGACACTAGAGAGAGGAGAGACACTAGAGAGAGGAGGGACACTAGAGAGAGGAGACACTAGAGAGAGGAGAGACACTAGAGAGAGGAGGGACACTAGAGAGAGGAGAGACACTAGAGAGAGGAGGGACACTAGAGAGAGGAGGGACACTAGAGAGAGGAGGGACACTAGAGAGAGGAGAGACACTAGAGAGAGGAGAGACACTAGAGAGAGGAGAGACACTAGAGAGAGTAGAGACACTAGAGAGAGGAGAGACACTAGAGAGAGGAGGGACACTAGAGAGAGGAGGGACACTAGAGAGAGGAGGGACACTAGAGAGAGGAGGGACACTAGAGAGAGGAGGGACACTGGGCACTGCCTTCAATAAACAGTCAGCTAGACAGACTGTTGGGATGGAAGAGTGTCGTCCTTTCTGATCCAGAACCCTTGTTCCAGCCCGTCTGGAGGGACCATGAGGAGAGCTGATACAGACCGTCCCAGATCCACTACTGGTCCTGTACCAGAGGAAGGAAACAACATCTATGGATGAAAAGATTTCAAATGAGTTTTGAGTTTCCCTGTAAGATTCTCTGTCCTTCCTCATTAAGATTCACCATGCCAATTAGGATTTATACTTCTGTGGTAGATTTAAAACCATATCAAAGGAGAAATGTATTAACATTCAGCTTTTACTCGTTTTTACACCAATTCTCCACACCTTCAGTGACAGTAATGGATTCAAGGTTACTGGATGAAAAATCCATCATCTTCTAACAGCATCTCTATATATTAGCAACTTCATCCTGTCTGTGCTCATGCTGGTTATGTTTGTGCCGTTTAGACCGAACAAGAAAGTAAAGAAGATCTCACTACAAAGAGTTTTATAGTGCTTTAATAGACACATTAAATGAATAAGACCTTGTAGGCATTAGGTTAATTACGCATTTATTAACAGACCCCCTATCCTCTGTTCTATAATGATCACATCCTCACCCACAGTAGATCACGTTGCTGTCTGTGATGCTGGTGTTTGAAACAAAGAGCTGAGCTTCAATAGGACATCTTTCTGATTGTCCCACAATAATTAAATTACTGGCCCTATGGGAGATAGTGAAATTACAGACTGTATCTAACAAAAACAATCATTGTCTATCTGATGCTGGGGTTTGGCAGGGGATATGGTCTGTACTGCAGACAGTGGACAAAGCTATTCTCTCTCTCTCTCTCTCTCTCTCTCTCTCTCTCTCTCTCTCTCTCTCTCACTTTATCTCTCCCTCTCTCTCCCTCTCATACCTATTTCTCTGTCATATCATCTATAATCTATCCATCAAGGAGTATTAGAGGAGACCTAAATGTGTCTCATGGTTCCGTAGTGAAGAAGCTTCTTGCCTAATGAAAAGATCACAGAGGACCCACCGGGGGTTGATGACCTTTCCACAAGGCTGCATTTCTCCTCGCACGCCATCTCTTTCAGAAAATGCTGGGCCGCTCTACGCTCCCTGGACGCTATGGCTCAGCGCTATGGCTGAGCGACTGTGTTGTATTGAGTGCTTGTAGATCTACTCTTTGTAAATAAATTATTACAGTCACTGAAAGAGAAAGAGGAGGGAAAGCATGCTCCAGACAGAGCGAGAGAGAGAGAGAGAGAGAGAGAGAGAGAGAGAGAGAGGAGAGAGAGAGAGAGAGACAGAGAGAGAGAGAGCGAGAGAGCGAGAGAGCGAGAGAGCGAGAGAGA
>NC_139990.1:77636738-77676738 GCF_964263955.1 Coregonus lavaretus
GCTTCAGAGACTACTGTAATCAGCATAGAGATATTCAGCTTCAGAGACTACTGTAATCAGCATAGAGATATTCACCTTCAGAGACTACTGTAATCAGTATAGAGATATTCAGCTTCAGAGACTACTGTAATCAGCATAGAGATCTTCAGGTTCATAGACTAATGTAATCAGCATAGAGATATTTAGCTTCAGAGACTACTGTAATCAGCAAAGAGATATTCAGCTTCAGAGAGTAGTGTATTCAGTATAGAAATTCAGCTTCAGAGACTACTGTAATCAGCATAGAGATATTCAGCTTCAGAGACTACTGTAATCAGCATAGAGATATTCAGCTTCAGAGACTACCATAATCAGCATAGAGATATTCAGCTTCAGAGACTACAGTATCAGTATAGAGATATTCAGCTTCAGAGACTACTGTAATCAGCATAGATATTTTCAGCTTCAGAGACTACTGTAATCAGCATAGAGATCTTCAGCTTCAGAGACTACTGTAATCAGTATAAAGATATTCATCTTCAGAGACTACTGTAATCAGCATAGAGATATTCGCCTTCAGAGTCTACTGTAATCATCATTGAGATCTTCAGCTTCAGAGACTACTGTAATCAGCATAGAGATCTTCAGCTTCAGAAACGACTGTGGTCCTCTGTAGCTCAGCTGGTAGAGCACGGGGCTTGTAACGCCAAGGTAGTGGGTTCGATCCCCGGGACCACCCATACACAAAAATTTATGCACGCATGACTTTAAGTCGCTTTGGATAAAAGCGTCTGCTAAATGGCATATTATTTATTATTATTAGATCGTCAGCTTCAGAGATTACTGAAATCAGCATAGAGAGTTCAACCTTCAGAGACTACTGTAATCAGTATAGAGAGCTTCAGCTTAAGAGACTACTGTAATCAGCATAGAGCGCTTTAGCTTCAGACTGTAATCAGCATAGACATTTTCACCTTCAGAGACTGCTGTAATCAGCATAGATATTTCCACCTTCAGAGACTACTGTAATCAGTATAGAAATCTTCAGCTTCAGAGACTGTAGTCAGCATAAAGATATTCGCCTTCAGAGACTACTGTAATCGGCATAGAGATCTTCAGCTTCAGAGACTACTGTAATCAGCATAGAGATATTCAGCTTCAGAAACAACTGTAATCAATATAGAGATCTTCAGCTTCAGAGACTACTGTAATCAGCATAGAGATTTCCACCTTCAGAGACTACTGTAATCAGTATAGGGATATTCAGCTTCATAGACTGTAATCAGCATAGAGATTTCAACCTTCAGAGACTACTGTAATCAGTATAGAGAGCTTCAGCTTCAGAGACTGTAATCAGCATAGAGATCTTCAGCTTCAGAGACTGCTGTAATCAGCATAGAGATTTTCAGCTTCAGAAATGACTGTAATCAATATAGAGATCTTCAGCTTCAGAGAGTACTGTAATCAGCATAGAGATTTCCACCTTCAGAGACTACTGTAACCAGCATAGAGATCTTCAGCTTCAGAAACGACTGTAATCAATATAGAGATCTTCAGCTTCAGAGACTACTGTAATCAGCATAGAGATTTCCACCTTCAGAGACTACTGTAATCAGTATAGAGATTTTCACCTTCAGAGACTAATGTTATCAGTGTAGAGATCTTCAGCTTCAGAGACTGTAATCAGTATAGATATTTTTACCTTCAGAGACTACTGTAATCAGCATAGAGATATTCGCCTTCAGAGACTACTGTAATCAGCATTGAGATCTTCAGCTTCAGAGACTACTGTAATCAGCATAGAGATCTTCAGCTTCAGAAACAACTGTGGTCCTCTGTAGCTCAGCTGGTAGAGCACGGGGCTTGTAACGCCAAGGTAGTGGGTTCGATCCCCGGGACCACCCATACACAAAAATTTATGCACGCATGACTTTAAGTCGCTTTGGATAAAAGCGTCTGCTAAATGGCATATTATTTATTATTATTAGATCGTCAGCTTCAGAGATTACTGAAATCAGCATAGAGAGTTCAACCTTCAGAGACTACTGTAATCAGTATAGAGAGCTTCAGCTTCAGAGACTACTGTAATCAGCATAGAGCGCTTTAGCTTCAGACTGTAATCAGCATAGACATTTTCACCTTCAGAGACTGCTGTAATCAGCATAGATATTTCCACCTTCAGAGACTACTGTAATCAGTATAGAAATCTTCAGCTTCAGAGACTGTAATCAGCATAGAGATATTCGCCTTCAGAGACTACTGTAATCGGCATAGAGATCTTCAGCTTCAGAGACTACTGTAATCAGCATAGAGATATTCAGCTTCAGAAACAACTGTAATCAATATAGAGATCTTCAGCTTCAGAGACTACTGTAATCAGCATAGAGATTTCCACCTTCAGAGACTACTGTAATCAGTATAGGGATATTCAGCTTCATAGACTGTAATCAGCATAGAGATTTCAACCTTCAGAGACTACTGTAATCAGTATAGAGAGCTTCAGCTTCAGAGACTGTAATCAGCATAGAGATCCTCAGCTTCAGAGACTGCTGTAATCAGCATAGAGATTTTCAGCTTCAGAAATGACTGTAATCAATATAGAGATCTTCAGCTTCAGAGAGTACTGTAATCAGCATAGAGATTTCCACCTTCAGAGACTACTGTAACCAGCATAGAGATCTTCAGCTTCAGAAACGACTGTAATCAATATAGAGATCTTCAGCTTCAGAGACTACTGTAATCAGCATAGAGATGTCCACCTTCAGAGACTACTGTAATCAGTATAGAGATTTTCACCTTCAGAGACTAATGTTATCAGTGTAGAGATCTTCAGCTTCAGAGACTGTAATCAGTATAGAGATTTTTACCTTCAGAGACTACTGTAATCAGCATAGAGATATTCGCCTTCAGAGACTACTGTAATCAGCATTGAGATCTTCAGCTTCAGAGACTACTGTAATCAGCATAGAGATCTTCAGCTTCAGAAACGACTGTGGTCCTCTGTAGCTCAGCTGGTAGAGCACGGGGCTTGTAACGCCAAGGTAGTGGGTTCGATACCTGGGACCACCCATACACAAAAATTTATGCATGCATGACTTTAAGTCGCTTTGGATAAAAGCGTCTGCTAAATGGCATATTATTTATTATTATTAGATCGTCAGCTTCAGAGATTACTGAAATCAGCATAGAGAGTTCAACCTTCAGAGACTACTGTAATCAGTATAGAGAGCTTCAGCTTCAGAGACTACTGTAATCAGCATAGAGCGCTTTAGCTTCAGACTGTAATCAGCATAGACATTTTCACCTTCAGAGACTGCTGTAATCAGCATAGATATTTCCACCTTCAGAGACTACTGTAATCAGTATAGAAATCTTCAGCTTCAGAGACTGTAATCAGCATAGAGATATTCGCCTTCAGAGACTACTGTAATCGGCATAGAGATCTTCAGCTTCAGAGACTACTGTAATCAGCATAGAGATATTCAGCTTCAGAAACAACTGTAATCAATATAGAGATCTTCAGCTTCAGAGACTACTGTAATCAGCATAGAGATTTCCACCTTCAGAGACTACTGTAATCAGTATAGGGATATTCAGCTTCATAGACTGTAATCAGCATAGAGATTTCAACCTTCAGAGACTACTGTAATCAGTATAGAGAGCTTCAGCTTCAGAGACTGTAATCAGCATAGAGATCTTCAGCTTCAGAGACTGCTGTAATCAGCATAGAGATCTTCAGCTTCAGAAATGACTGTAATCAATATAGAGATCTTCAGCTTCAGAGAGTACTTAAATCAGCATAGAGATTTCCACCTTCAGAGACTACTGTAACCAGCATAGAGATCTTCAGCTTCAGAAACGACTGTAATCAATATAGAGATCTTCAGCTTCAGAGACTACTGTAATCAGCATAGAGATTTCCAGCTTCAGAGACTGCTGTAATCAGCATAGAGATCTTCAGCTTCAGAAATGACTGTAATCAATATAGAGATCTTCAGCTTCAGAGAGTACTGTAATCAGCATAGAGATTTCCACCTTCAGAGACTACTGTAACCAGCATAGAGATCTTCAGCTTCAGAAACGACTGTAATCAATATAGAGATCTTCAGCTTCAGAGACTACTGTAATCAGCATAGAGATTTCCACCTTCAGAGACTACTGTAATCAGTATAGAGATTTTCACCTTCAGAGACTAATGTTATCAGTGTAGAGATCTTCAGCTTCAGAGACTGTAATCAGTATAGAGATTTTTACCTTCAGAGACTACTGTAATCAGTATAGAGATTTTCACCTTCAGAGACTACTGTAATCTGTATAGAGATCTTCAGCTTCTGAGACTGTAATCAGTATAGAGATTTTTACCTTCAGAGACTACTGTAATCAGTTTAGAGCTCTTCAGCTTCAGACTGTAATCAGCATAGAGATTTTCACCTTCAGAGACTACTGTAATTAGTATAGAGATCTTCAGCTTCAGAGACTGTAATCAGTATTGAGATATTCACCTTCAGAGACTACTGTAATCAGTATAGAGATATTCACCTTCAGAGACTACTTTAATTGGTATAGAGAATACAGTTGAACTAAAACATTGTTTCATTTTTTTAATTCCCACTTATTCCAGTAGATCTCCCAGAGGTGGAGACAGGAAGTACATGGGCCTCACCATGGTAATTAGAGATGTCAATCATTACTGACTTCATCCTCAAGTTCTGTTTTTCCTCTCTGAC
The DNA here is from genome assembly GCF_964263955.1 of Coregonus lavaretus. Lineage (NCBI taxonomy): Eukaryota > Metazoa > Chordata > Actinopteri > Salmoniformes > Salmonidae > Coregonus > Coregonus lavaretus. Next base: position 77,641,445 of record NC_139990.1, read on the forward strand.
TGATCAAAGCTACGATTAAAAGAATAACAATCTATTGATGTAAATATCTGAAGGTGTTCATGTCAGTCAAATGTTTCAGCTCAACCTTGTTGTTTCCATAATATTAATGTATCAAACTTTCAGCTCATTATTTCGTCTTTTGTTTTCAGTACATTTGATCTTTAGGGGTTCATTTTTCTAGCCTGGGTAAACTACTGTCTCAGTCAGACTGTTGTCCGAGCCACTGGCTGATGAACTTGACTAGGGGGTCAGTAAACTACTGTTAGTCAGACTGTTGTCCTACCCACTGGCTGATGAACCTGACTAGGAGGTCAGTGAACTACTGTTAGTCAGACTGTTGTCCTAGCCACTGGCTGATGAACCTGACTAGGAGGTCAGTAAACTACTGTTAGTCAGACTGTTGTCCTAGCCACTGGCTGATGAACCTGACTAGGGGGTCAGTAAACTACTGTTAGTCCGACTGTTGTCCTAGCCACTGGCTGATGAACCTGACTAGGAGGTCAGTAAACTACTGTTAGTCAGACTGTTGTCCTAGCCACTGGCTGATGAACCTGACTAGGAGGTCAGTAAACTACTGTTAGTCAGACTGTTGTCCTAGCCACTGGCTGATAAACCTGACTAGGAGGTCAGTAAACTACTGTTAGTCAGACTGTTGTCCTAGCCACTGGCTGATGAACCTGACTAGGAGGTCAGTAAACTACTGTTAGTCAGACTGTTGTCCTAGCCACTGGCTGATGAACCTGACTAGGAGGTCAGTAAACTACTGTTAGTCAGACTGTTGTCCTAGCCACTGGCTGATGAACCTGACTAGGAGGTCAGTAAACTACTGTTAGTCAGACTGTTGTCCTAGCCACTATAGAGAGAAAATATGTTATAACAAGACTACAATACAGACTGGACTCCTTGTACACTATGTGACAAATGGTCATGTTTTAAATGTGTGATCTAGCTCTCTGTGTGAGATAAAGATTTCTGTGAGTTTACATTTTAGTCATTTAGCAGACGTTCTTATCCAGAGCGACTTACAGTTAGTGAGCGCATACATATTATTTTTCATACTGGCCCCCCGTGGGAATCGAACCCACAACCCTGGCATTGCAAGCGCCATGCTCTACTAACTGAGCCACACGGGGCTACACGTAGTACAGAGATGAGGGTTGAAAAATGAAGGGTGAAGATCTATGATGAAAAAAGACAAGAAGTGCCAATTCAGGTCTCTGTTGGAGCAAAGCGGTTGATTGTTCACCGAGACCTGTTCTGTTCAGCTGCTGCCAGACTTGTTCTGAATAGCTGCCAGCTACCCGCCCAACAATGTTATTCAACAGTACAGTGACGACCCGTCGTCTGTTGAAAGCCACCAGCTCTCAGGAGTTAATTGGATTTTAAAAGCAATATAAAATGGTCCTTGGTAATAATCTCTCTTTATATATTCTCCTCTCTTCAGACAAAGCTGCTAATTGTTTCAGTCTGAATGTGAGAGTTCCTGTGATGTCACCTTGAGTCTGTGCCATAATATTCAGTGTTACTGTAGCAGAGAATAACTACATGGATTGTCATACTTTAACTATATATATATATTTTAATTCATTTGCAGACAGGAACTCAGAGCGATGTCAGCTAATGACAGATGAAGCCATGTTACTGTGTAGTATAATACTGAGCCATGTTAATGTGTAGTATAATACTGAGCCATGTTAATGTGTAGTATAATACTGAGCCATGTTAATGTGTAGTATAATACTGAGCCATGTTAATGTGTAGTATAATATTGAGCCATCTTACTGTGTAGTATAATACTGAGCCATGTTAATGTGTAGTATAATACTGAGCCATGTTAATGTGTAGTATAATATTGAGCCATGTTACTGTGTAGTATAATACTGAGCCATGTTAATGTGTAGTGTAATACTGAGCCATGTTAATGTGTAGTATAACACTGAGCCATGTTACTGTGTAGTATAATATTGAGCCATCTTACTGTGTAGTATAATATTGAGCCATGTTACTGTGTAGTATAATACTGAGCCATGTTAATGTGTAGTATAATACTGAGCCATGTTACTGTGTAGTATAATACTGAACCATGTTAATGTGTAGTATAATACTGAGCCATCTTACTGTGTAGTATAATACTGAGCCATGTTACTGTGTAGTATAATACTGAGCCATGTTAATGTGTAGTATAATACTGAGCCATGTTAATGTGTAGTATAATATTGAGCCATCTTACTGTGTAGTATAATACTGAGCCATCTTACTGTGTAGTATAATACTGAGCCATGTTACTGTGTAGTATAATACTGAGCCATCTTACTGTGTAGTATAACACTGAGCCATGTTAATGTATAGTATAATACTGAGCCATGTTACTGTGTAGTATAATATTGAGCCATGTTACTGTGTAGTATAATACTGAGCCATGTTAATGTGTAGTATAATACTGAGCCATGTTACTGTGTAGTATAATACTGAGCCATCTTACTGTGTAGTATAATATTGAGCCATGTTACTGTGTAGTATGATACTGAGCCATGTTAATGTGTAGTATAATACTGAGCCATGTTAATGTGTAGTATGATACTGAGCCATGTTACTGTGTAGTATAATACTGAGCCATGTTAATGTGTAGTATAATACTGAGCCATGTTAATGTGTAGTATAATACTGAGCCATGTTAATGTGTAGTATAATACTGAGCCATGTTACTGTGTAGTATAATACTGAGCCATGTTAATGTGTAGTATAATACTGAGCCATGTTAATGTGTAGTATAATACTGAGCCATGTTACTGTGTAGTATAATACTGAGCCATCTTACTGTGTAGTATAATATTGAGCCATGTTACTGTGTAGTATGATACTGAGCCATGTTAATGTGTAGTATAATACTGAGCCATGTTAATGTGTAGTATGATACTGAGCCATGTTACTGTGTAGTATAATACTGAGCCATGTTAATGTGTAGTATAATACTGAGCCATGTTAATGTGTAGTATAATACTGAGCCATGTTAATGTGTAGTATAATACTGAGCCATGTTAATGTGTAGTATAATACTGAGTCAGTGACCTACGGAGTCGGTCAGGTATAGTTGTATTATTGAACTACTGGTCAGGTCGTTGTATTATTGAACTATAGGTCAGGTTGTTGTATTATTGAACTACAGATCAGGTTGTTGTATTATTGTCACGGTTTCGGCCGAGGCTGCTCCTCTTCCTTGTTCGGGCAGGCTTCGGCGGTCGTCGTCTCCGGAGTACTAGCTGCCACCGTTCTATGTTTCATGTTCTTTTGGTTTTGTCTGTTCATAACACCTGTCCCTTATTTGTGTCTTAATTGTTCCCTTATTTAGTTCGTGTGTTTGGGTCAGGTGTTATGCGTGATTGTTTGTTGTCAGACTGCCTCTGTATGGTCTATTTTCTCTCGTTGTTGGCGTGTCCCGAGAGTTCGCACTGCGTGCGCTTTTCATGTGTATTTTCGCACTGTGTTGTGCGTAATTGTTTTGCGCCACCCGGTTGGGTAGGCGACTATTTTGTTCACGTGTTGAACAGTAACATAAAAGACGGTTGAAGTCATCCTGGTTCCTGCGCTTGATTCCTTTCCACTCATCTACACACCCCATTCTGACAGAATCACGCATCCCCACCATGGAATCAGCAGGAGCGACCGCGCCGACAGCCGAGATGGCTGAACGTCTTCGTGGTCAGGAGGACCGCATCAACCAGGTCTGTCATGCCCTGGAGGGGGTGATGAATACTCTGCACCGATGGGAGACCAGCGGGGTTCCCACACCTCCACGAACCGAACCAGCCCCATCGGTCAACCCCCCCGTCTCATCTCCGGAACCTAGTGGGATTCGGCTCTCGCTCCCGAGGGCGTACGACGGCTCCACTGCCGGGTGTCAAGGATTCCTGCTGCAGGTGGAGCTCTACCTCGCCACCGTACACCCGGCGCCCTCGGGACACGAGAGCGTCTCAGCCCTCATCTCCTGTCTCACCGGCAAGGCGTTGGAGTGGGCCAACGCCGAGTGGAGGAGAATGGACGCCGCTACCACGAACTATGCGGAGTTCTCCCGCCGCTTCCGTGCTGTGTTCGACCATCCACCGGAGGGGAAGGCGGCGGGGGAACGTCTATTCTACCTCCGACAGGGGATGAGGAGCGCCCAGGACTTTGCCTTAGAGTTTCGGACCCTAGCGGCTGATGCAGGGTGGAATGAGCGGGCCCATATCGACCATTTCCGCTGCAGCCTCCGGGAGGACGTCCAGCGAGAGTTGGCGTGCAGGGACACGTCGTTGACGTTCGACCAGCTGGTCGACATGGCCATCCGGCTGGATACCCTGCTCGCCACCCGTGGGCGTCCCGGAGGGGGGGGTTCGCCCATTCCACTCTCCAGCACCTCCGAGCCGAGCCCTATGGAGCTCGGAGGTGCTGGCGCTAGGGAACGGAGGAGGAGGAGCCCGAGGGGACCCGGCCCTTGCACCAACTGTGGTCGTGGAGGGCACACCGCGGCTAGGTGTTGGGGCGGGTCCTCCAGTGAGGGAGATGGCAGGTCACGCATTGGGGGGTCCCCCCAGGTGAGTAGGCGCCCTGCTTACCCAGAGCTTTCTGTCGTGCACCTAACCTTGCCTGTTTGTTTCCCACAGGTTGCACCTCGTTCCCAGCATAAGGCGCTGGTAGATTCAGGCGCAGCTGGGAATTTTGTAGATCGCCAGTTCTGTATAGAGTTAGGGATTCCCCTCCTTCCAGTGGATAAGCCTTTCCCCGTCCATGCCCTAGATAGCCGTCCGTTAGGGTCTGGGTTGATTAGGGAAGTCACAGCACCCATTCGGATGACGGCGCAGGAGGGTCATGAGGAGAGAATTCAGCTCTATCTGATTGACTCTCCTGCGTATCCGGTAGTGCTGGGTCTTCCCTGGTTGATGACTCATGACCCTATTATTAGGTGGCGAGAGAAAGCTCTTAAAGGGTGGTCTGCTCAATGTGAGGGGCGGTGTCTGGGTGTTTCCATAGGGGCGACCTCGGTGGAGAGTCCGAATCTAATGCCAGCACTGCAGATTCCCCCCGAGTATGAGGATTTGGCACTGGCGTTCAGTAAGACTAGGGCGGCGCAGCTGCCGCCTCATAGACGGGGGGATTGTGCGATAGATCTCCAGTCAGGAGCAGCTCTCCCGCGGAGCCATGTGTATCCCTTGTCTCAAGAGGAGAGAAAGGCTATGGAGACATACATCTCTGAGTCTCTTAGACAGGGATACATACGGGCCTCCGTTTCACCCGCTTCCTCAAGTTTCTTTTTTGTGAAGAAAAAGGATGGAGGTCTGCGCCCGTGTATTGATTACCGCGGTCTCAATCAGATCACAGTGAAGTACAGCTATCCACTTCCTCTGATTGCGACTATGACGGAGTCACTGCACGGTGCGCAGTTCTTTACAAAATTGGATCTTAGGAGCGCATATAACTTGGTACGCATTCGAGAGGGCGATGAATGGAAGACAGCGTTTAGCACGACTTCCGGACACTACGAGTATCTAGTCATGCCATATGGGTTGATGAATGCTCCCTCAGTCTTCCAATCCTTCGTCGATGAGATTTTCCGGGACATGCAGGGACAGGGAGTAGTTGTGTACATCGACGACATTCTGGTGTATAGTCCTACCCGTGCTGAGCATGTAGCCCTGGTGCGCCGAGTATTGAGGAGGCTGTTGGAGCATGACCTATATGTCAAGGCAGAGAAATGTCTGTTTTTCCAGAAGTCGGTCTCCTTTCTGGGTTACCAGTTATCTGCGTCAGGGGTGAAGATGGAGATAGACCGGGTGTCAGCTGTGCGTAATTGGCAGACCCCAACCACTGTGAAGGAGGTGCAACGGTTCTTGGGTTTTGCGAATTATTACCGGAGGTTTATCCGGGGTTTTGGACAGGTGGCAGCTCCCATAACGTCTCTGTTAAAGGGGGGTCCGGTGCGCTTGCGGTGGTCAGCTGAGGCGGACAGGGCATTTGGGAGACTAAGGGACCTGTTTACCTCGGCGCCGGTGTTGGCGCATCCGGATCCCTCTTTACCGTTCCAAGTAGAGGTGGACGCGTCAGAGGCCGGGATAGGGGCCGTTCTTTCCCAGCGTTCTGGCACTCCACCTAAACTCCGTCCCTGTGCGTTCTACTCAAAGAAGCTCAGTCCGGCGGAGCGGAATTATGACGTAGGAGACAGGGAGCTGTTAGCCGTGGTACAGGCCCTAAAGGTGTGGCGGCATTGGCTCGAGGGGGCTCAACACCCTTTCCTCATTCTAACTGACCATCGTAACCTGGAGTACATCCGGGCAGCTAGGAGACTGAATCCTCGCCAGGCTCGCTGGACTATGTTCCTAGCCCGGTTTGTGTTTAAGATCACATACATCCCTGGGTCCCAGAACGGGAAGGCAGATGCTCTGTCTCGGCGGTATGACGCAGAGGAGAGGTCAGTTGAGCCCACGCCCATACTACCGGAGTCTTGTCTGGTTGCTCCGGTGGTGTGGGAGGTTGATGGTGAGATCGAGCGGGCGTTACGCACCGACCCGAGTCCTCCACAGTGTCCTGTGGGTCGGACGTACGTTCCGCTCGAGGTACGCGATCGCCTCATTTGTTGGGCTCATACGTCCCCCTCCTCTGGCCATCCGGGTATCGGCCGGACAGTGCACTGCCTTAGCACGAAGTACTGGTGGCCAACGTTAGCTAGGGATGTGAGGATTTATGTCTCCTCCTGTTCGGTGTGTGCCCAGTGTAAGGCGCCCAGACATTTGCCCAGGGGTAAGTTACAACCCCTGCCTATTCCACAACGACCCTGGTCCCACCTCTCGGTGGATTTTGTTACCGACCTTCCCCCCTCACAGGGGAATACTACCATCCTGGTCGTTGTGGATCGGTTCTCTAAGGCCTGTCGTCTCCTTCCCATGCCGGGTCTACCCACTGCCCTACAGACCGCTGAGGCTCTGTTCACCCATGTCTTCCGGCATTACGGGGTACCCGAGGATATAGTGTCTGACCGAGGCCCCCAGTTCACCTCTAGAGTGTGGAGAGCATTTATGGAACGGTTGGGGGTTTCGGTAAGCCTTACCTCGGGGTACCACCCGGAGAGTAATGGGCAGGTTGAACGTGTCAACCAGGATGTGGGTAGGTTTCTGAGGTCATACTGTCAGGGCCGGCCGGAGGAGTGGGCGAGATATGTGCCCTGGGCCGAGATGGCACAGAACTCTCTTCGCCACTCCTCCACCCAACTAACCCCTTTTCAGTGTGTGTTAGGGTACCAGCCGGTTCTGGCACCATGGCATGAGAGTCAGATCGAGGCCCCCGCTGTGGATGAGTGGGTGCGGCGCTCGGAGGAGACGTGGGACGCTGCACACGTCCATCTGCAGCGTGCCATACGTCGACAGAAGACGAGCGCCGACCTACACCGCAGTGAGGGGCCAGTGTACGCACCTGGAGATCGAGTCTGGCTCTCAACCAGAAACCTGCCCCTCCGCCTGCCCTGCCGGAAGCTGGGTCGGCGGTTTGTGGGGCCATTTAAAGTCCTGAGGAGATTGAACGAGGTGAGTTATAGGTTAGAACTACCTGTTGATTACAAAAATATTAACCCCTCGTTCCATGTGTCTCTCCTCAGGCCGGTGGTAGCTGGTCCACTCCAGGACTTTGAGATTGAGGAGACTCCTCCGCCCCCGTTGGACATCGAGGGGGCTCCGGCGTACACCGTGAGGTCCATCCTGGACTCTAGACGCCGGATGGGGGGTCTTCAATATCTCGTGGAGTGGGAGGGGTACGGCCCGGAGGAGCGGTGCTGGGTGCCAAGGAGGGACGTATTAGACCAGTCCCTACTGACCGATTTCCATCGGGGTCATCCTGCGCGCCCTGCTCCGCGTCGTCCGGGTCGTCCCCGAGCTCCGGGTCGGCGCACGGCTGGAGCCGCGCGTCAAGGGGGGGGTACTGTCACGGTTTCGGCCGAGGCTGCTCCTCTTCCTTGTTCGGGCAGGCTTCGGCGGTCGTCGTCTCCGGAGTACTAGCTGCCACCGTTCTATGTTTCATGTTCTTTTGGTTTTGTCTGTTCATAACACCTGTCCCTTATTTGTGTCTTAATTGTTCCCTTATTTAGTTTGTGTGTTTGGGTCAGGTGTTATGCGTGATTGTTTGTTGTCAGACTGCCTCTGTATGGTCTATTTTCTCTCGTTGTTGGCGTGTCCCGAGAGTTCGCACTGCGTGCGCTTTTCATGTGTATTTTCGCACTGTGTTGTGCGTAATTGTTTTGCGCCACCCGGTTGGGTAGGCGACTATTTTGTTCACGTGTTGAACAGTAACATAAAAGACGGTTGAAGTCATCCTGGTTCCTGCGCTTGATTCCTTTCCACTCATCTACACACCCCATTCTGACAATTATTGAACTACAGGTCAGGTCGTTGTATTATTGAACTACAGGTCAGGTCGTTGTATTATTGAACTACAGGTCAGGTATAGTTGTATTATTGAACTACAGGTCAGGTCGTTGTATTATTGAACTACAGGTCAGGTATAGTTGTATTATTGAAGTACATGTCAGGTCGTTGTATTATTGAACTACTGGTCAGGTCGCTGTATTATTGAACTACAGGTCAGGTCGTTGTATTATTGAACTACAGGTCAGGTCGTTGTATTATTGAACTACAGGTCAGGTCGTTGTATTATTGAACTACTGGTCAGGTCGTTGTATTATTGAACTACATGTCAGGTTGTTGTATTATTGAGCTACAGATCAGGTCGTTGTATTATTGAACTACAGGTCAGGTTGTTTTATTATTGAACGTCAGGTTGTTGTATTATTGAACTACAGGTCAGGTCATTGTATTATTGAACTACAGGTCAGGTCGTTGTATTATTGAACTACAGGTCAGGTTGTTGTATTATTGAACTACAGGTCAGGTTGTATTATTGAACTACAGGTCAGGTCGTTGTATTATTGAACTACAGGTCAGGTCGCTGTATTATTGAACTACAGGTCAGGTCGTTGTATTATTGAACTACAGGTCAGGTCGTTGTATTATTGAACTACAGGTCAGGTCGTTGTATTATTGAACTACAGGTCAGGTCGCTGTATTATTGAACTACTGGTCAGGTCGTTGTATTATTGAACTACAGGTCAGGCTGTTGTATTATTGAACTACAGGTCAGCTTTAGTTGTATTATTGTACTACATTTACATTTACATTTACGTCATTTAGCAGACGCTCTTATCCAGAGCGACTTACAAATTGGTGCATTCACCTTATAGCCAGTGGGATAACCACTTTACAATATGTATTTTTTTTGGGGGGTGGGGTAAGGGGGGGTAGAAGGATTACTTTATCCTATCCCAGGTATTCCTTAAAGAGGTGGGGTTTCAAGTGTCTCCGGAAGTTGGTGAGTGACTCCGCTGTCCTGGCGTCGTGAGGGAGCTTGTTCCTCAATTGGGGTGCCAGAGCAGCGAACAGTTTTGACTGGGCTGAGCGGGAACTGTGCTTCCGCAGAGGTAGGGGGGCCAGCAGGCCAGAGGTGGATGAACGCAATGCCCTCGTTTGAGGTGTAGGGACTGATCAAAGCCTGAAGGTACAGAGGTGCCGTTCCCCTCACAGCTCCGTAGGCAAGCACCATGGTCTTGTAGCAGATGCGAGCTTCAACTGGAAGCCAGTGGAGTGTGCGGAGGAGCGGGGTGATGTGAGAGAACTTGGGAAGGTTGAACACCAGACGGGCTGCGGCATTCTGGATGAGTTGTAGGGGTTTAATGGCACAGGCAGGGAGCCCAGCCAACAGCGAGTTGCAGTAATCCAGACGGGAGATGACAAGTGCCTGGATTAGGACCTGTGCCGCTTCCTGTGTAAGGCAGGGTCGTACTCTCCGAATGTTGTAGAGCATGAACCTACAGGATCGGGTCACCGCCTTGATGTTAGCGGAGAACGACAGGGTGTTGTCCAGGGTCACGCCAAGGTTCTTTGCACTCTGGGAGGAGGACACAACGGAGTTGTCAACCGTGATGGCGAGATCATAGAACGGGCAGTCCTTCCCCGGGAGGAAGAGCAGCTCCGTCTTGCCGAGGTTCAGCTTGAGGTGGTGATCTGTCATCCACACTGATATGTCTGCCAGACATGCAGAGATGCGATTCGCCACCTGGTTATCAGAAGGGGGAAAGGAGAAGATTAGTTGTGTGTCATCTGCGTAGCAATGATAGGAGAGGCCATGTGAGGATTTGACAGAGCCAAGTGACTTGGTGTACAGCGAGAATAGGAGAGGGCCTAGAACTGAGCCCTGGGGGACACCAGTGGTGAGAGCACATGGTGCGGAGACAGATTCTCGCCATGCCACTTGGTAGGAGTGACCTGTCAGGTAGGACGCAATCAAAGAGTGAGCCGCGCCGGAGATGCCCAGCTCGGAGAGGGTGGAGAGGAGGATCTGATGGTTCACAGTATCAAAGGCAGCAGACAGGTCTAGAAGGACAAGAGCAGAGGAGAGAGAGTTAGCTTTAGCAGTGCGGAGAGCCTCCGTGACACAGAGAAGAGCAGTCTCAGTTGAATGACCAGTCTTGAAACCTGACTGGTTTGGATCAAGAAGGTCATTCTGAGAGAGATAGCAAGAGAGTTAGCTAAAGACGGCACGCTCAAGAGTTTTGGAGAGAAGAGAAAGAAGGGATACTGGTCTGTAGTTGTTGACATCAGAGGGATCGAGTGTTGGTTTTTTGAGAAGGGGTGCAACTCTCGCTCTCTTGAAGACGGAAGGGACATAGCCAGCGGTCAAGGATGAGTTGATGAGCGAGGTGAGGTAAGGGAGAAGGTCACCGGAGATGGTCTGGAGAAGAGAGGAGGGGATAGGGTCAAGCGGGCAGGTTGATGGGCGGCCGGCCGTCACAAGTCGCAAGATTTTATCTGGAGAGAAAGGGGAGAAAGAAGTCAAAGCATAGGGTAGGGCAGTGTGAGCAGGACCAGCAGTGTCATTTGACTTAACAAACGAGGATCGGATGTCGTCAACCTTCTTTTCAAAATGGTTGACGAAGTCATCCACAGAGAGGGAGGAGGGGGGAGGGGGAGGAGGATTCAGCAGGGAGGAGAAGGTGGCAAAGAGCTTCCTAGGGTTAGAGGCAGATGCTTGGAATTTAGAGTGGTAGAAAGTGGCTTTAGCAGCAGAAACAGATGGAGAAAATGTAGAGAGGCGAGAGTGAAAAGATGCCAGGTCCGCAGGGAGTCTAGTTTTCCTCCATTTCCGCTCGGCTGCCCGGAGCCCTGTTCTGTGAGCTCGCAATGAGTCATCAAGCCACGGAGCAGGAGGGGAGGACCGAGCCGGCTGGGAGGATAGGGGATATAGAGAGTCAAAGGATGCAGAAAGGGGAGGAGGGTTGAGGAGGCAGAATCAGGAGATTGGAGGGAGAATGTTTGAGCAGAGGGAAGAGATGATAGGATGGAAGAGGAGAGAGTAGCGGGAGAGAGAGAGCGAAGGTTGCGATGGCGCTTTACCATCTGAGTAGGGGCAGAGTGAGTAGTGTTGGAGGAGAGCGAGAGAGAAAAGGATACAAAGTAGTGGTCGGAGACTTGGAGGGGAGTTGCAGTGAGATTAGTAGAAGAACAGCATCTAGTTAAGATGAGGTCAAGCGTATTGCCTGCCTTGTGAGTAGGGGGGGACGGTGAGAGGGTGAGGTCAAAAGAGGAGAGGAGTGGAAAGAAGGAGGCAGAGAGAAATTAGTCAAAGGTAGACGTAGGGAGGTTAAAGTCACCCAGAACTGTGAGGGGTGAGCCATCCTCAGGAAAGGAACTTAACAAGGCGTCAAGCTCATTGATGAACTCTCCAAGGGAACCTGGAGGGCGATAAATGATAAGGATGTTAAGCTTGAATGGGCTAGTGACTGTGACAGCATGGAATTCAAATGAGGAGATAGACAGATGGGTCAGGAGAGAAAGAGTGAATGTCCACTTGGGAGAGATGAGGATTCCTGTGCCACCACCCCGCTGACCAGATGCTCTCGGGTATGCGAGAACACATGGTCAGACGAGGAGAGAGCAGTAGGAGTAGCAGTGTTTTCAGTGGTAATCCATGTTTCCGTCAGCGCCAAGAAGTCGAGGGACTGGAGGGTAGCATAGGCTGAGATGAACTCTGCCTTGTTGGCAGCAGAACGGCAGTTCCAGAGGCTGCCTGAGACCTGGAACTCCACGTGGGTGGTGCGTGCAGGGACCACCAGGTTAGAGAGGCAGCAGCCACGCCGTGTGAGGAATTTGTATAGCCTGTGCGGAGAGTTGCCGGACTCCAACAACACGGTTTAGCACCAATACTCGGCCACAACAAACCACCAGTGTGTCAACACGCCAAGCAGATCATTCGTGTCCGTGTCTAACGTTGTGGGTTAGTCCCGACAGCTTGAGCGAGTCCGTCGTCAACTTATTCAGCCAGTTAGTTAGCTAGAATAGTTAGCATACTAGCTAGCCATTGCTTTCAGACATAGAAGAAACCCCTCCTCCCACGGCACGAACACACAGAGAGAGCCAAGCTAACGTTAACTAGTCACCCATGTCCCGAATTCCCTTGAACGACTCTGGCTACCAGTATGTAAAAACAAAACACAAATGTAGGTTATAACTTACACCTAGCAGCTACTGTTAGCTAGCCAAGTGCAAAGCTAGCCACTGAATTGACTCAGCCAGTTCGCGTCTGTTCGCTAGGTCGTTCCAGCCATTGTTTAGTAGCTATCCAGGTAGCAACAAGCTAGCTAAATTTCAAGCACAGCAGCCACTTACTACCTAAAGTTAACGCTTCAGACAATGAGGTTGGAAAAACAGCTGAATGGTAGGCATTACTTGTTACACTGTAACAAGTATTGTAGTTAACTGTAACAACCCATAGTTACATTGTAATAACAAGACGTGCCTGGTAGTAATTGCGGTCTGTAATTACAGAAGTGTAACAACTAATGCTTGTTACCATGCTTGTTACGAATGGGCAGGTTTCAGCTAAATTCACCAACTTATACAGTACATTACCCATCCTGAGAACCTGGCCCTCAATTTCAAGCTTCTGGAAGTGAGATCCAAGTGGGAGAACAAATACACTAGTACACCAGAGTACATGTAATATTTGCATTGGTACAATATAATTACCAGGTGTTACACAGGATTAGCTAGTTAAAATGAAGTGTATCTTGAGGGGGACTTACTTGTAATTATAGTGTGCTGATAGCCAGTGGTGGGAAAAGTACCCAATTGTCATACTTGAGTAAAAGTAAAGATACCTTAATAGAAAATGACTGAAGTAAAAGTGAGTCACCCAGAAAAATACTACTTGAGTAAAAGTCTAAAAGTATTTGGTTTTAAATATACTTAAGTATCAAAAGTAAAAGTATAAATAATTTCACATTCCTTATATTAATCAAACAACTTTATTTTTTTATTTTTATATTTATGGATAGTCAGGTGCACACTCCAACACTCAGACATAGTTGACCAATTAAGTATGTGTGTTTAGTGAGTCCACCAGATCAGAGGCAGTAGTGATGACCAGGGATGTTATAAAATAAAAAATAATATGCCATTTAGCAGACGCTTTTATCCAAAGCGACTTACAGTCGTGCGTGCATACATTTTTTGTGTATGGGTGGTCCCGGGGATTGAACCCACTAACTTGGCGTTACAAGCGCCGTGCTCTACCAGCTGAGCTACAGAGGATCTGTATCTCTTGATAAATGTGTGAATTGGACAGTTTTCCTGTCCTGCTAGGCATTCGAAATGTAATGAATACTTTTGTGTCAGGGAAAATGTGTGGAGTAAAAAGTACATTATTTTCTTTAGAACTGTAGTGGAGTTAAAGTAAAAGTTGTCAAAAATATAAATAGGAAAGTAAAGTACAGATACCCAAAACCTGTTCTACTTGAAGATAAACATTTGTATAATTTCAGACAGGAGTTTTGAAAGTGGTGCTCATGAGCCAAAAGTGGTCCCCGTTTTTTTGTGTACTAATCAAATCAAATCAAATTTGATTTGCCACATACGCCGAATACAACAGGTGTAGACATTACCGTGAAATGCTTACTTACAGCCCTTAACCAACAATGCATTTATGTTTTAATAAAAATTTTTAAAATATAACAACAACAACCAAAAAGTGTTGAGAAAAAAAGAGCAGAAGTCAAATAAAATAACAGTAGGGAGGCTGTATACGAAATGGATTCACTAACGGTTCACACATTTCATTTTATTTTAATTGTTAAATAATTTAACGGTGTATTTGACAATTGATTGAACCATTCTTTTTTGTTTTGTTGTAATGGCGATTCCCTATGAAAAGCCACGGGGACAGGAGAGAGCTGTCCATAACACGTCCACAAGAATCAGCTTTCCAAACGTTGCTCTTTTTGGGTGAAGTTCCCATTTATTGCACATATAAAATATAAATAGCTCCAATACACATATTCCTATACAAAAGGTGCAGAGAGATGCATTCTATAAGCTGTATCTGTATACACCCTATATACTCACGTGACCAGTGACCCATGACCCCAACATATATTGCCTTCTAGTGTACAAAACAAGTAAAAATAACCCTTGACAAACAACATATTCACAACACATAAACAGGCCAAAACTGCTCCTACAGTTATGGTTGAAATTTTGAAATAGTCATTTGTGTTTGCCAAATTATAAGCTTGGTTGAATAATGGTTTATAATGCACTTAAATGGTCATAAGACAAACTCTTATTCATCAATCTTGCAAGGGTTTCACTGTTGAAGAACATTCTCACTTTTGGATGGGATGCATTGGTGCAATTATTTATTTATCCAAGGAATTAAGGCATCATGTCAAGCATTTAAGGCATAATGTCTTCCCATCTGTGCAACACACTCAAAATAATGACGACCTTGAACGTGTCCCCTTGTGTTGACACTGACTTCATGTGACAACAATGCACAAAGACGGGGTCGAGAACCAGGTCAGTGTGCAAAATCTAGACATGAGAGATTGCTGCGAAATAAACCAAATGTTCGTAGACGAGACAAAAACGTCAAGACTGGAGAGAGAAAGTACGTTTTCCATGCGATTTGTTTCGCTTTTTGGGGGGATACATTAATTCTGCTGGACGATTTAGCATAGGTAGTTGGCTATCTAGCTAACCTTAGCATTTGCCAGCTACCTAAGTGTTGGAGACATTTGGCTCTGGCTAACTGTAGCTAGCTAGCTAGCAAACGTTGCCTGGCATTTTTGTTATGCCTATCAACTACGTTAGGCTAATGAACTGATATGCAAATTTAGAATTTAAATTATTATACAAAATTCTTGCAACCAATAGAATGTTATATATATGGGGGATACAACCATCCCAGCTCTGCAGATTTTGCTGCGAAGAGACTGAATCATTAGATCATTTGTTTTGGTACTGTCCATATGTAGCTTGTTTTTGGTCACAGGTCCAGGAATGGTTGAAGAAGTGCAACATTTACCTGGAGCTAACTCTGCAGATAGCGCTACTGGGTGATTTGAAAAGTCACAGTCAATCGATCAATAATATAATAATACTTTTAGCCAAAATGTTTATCTTTAATTTATAATCTGTAGAAACTATGAGAACAGAAAGGTTCAGAATTTTTGTGAAACATCACAGCACATTGAAAAATATATGGCAAATATAAATAAAAAATGGATGGTGTTATGAGATTGGAGGAGGGGTTGAGTGGAGCTGAAGGATGGAATTAAAAACAACAAGATAACTAATGTAAAATATACTGTGTCTGTAAAATGTATATAGGTTCAGAACTTTTGTGAGAGAGCACAGTTAAAAATATATGGCAAAATAGAAAACTACGTTAGGCTAGCTAGCTAGCTAAATACCATAGTACATTCTACAGAGTAGACTTTCCATGCAATCTGTTGAGTTTTGTTTGGATTAGCTAGCACGCTAGCTAGCTAGTTTTCTAACCTTGACTAGCTAGCTAGGCAAATAGCTATGCTATGGTCGCTACTCGCTAGCTAGCTAACTAGCTAGCTAACTGGGCTCACCTATATGTGAAGCTAGCCACAATAATGATTAACCACAACAGGGGAAATTATGGTTCACCTTTATAATAAAAATCCTCCATTGAAGGTGATGCAGACGAAGCACACCCAGTGTGTTAACTTTAGCTACCTAGCTAGCTTGGTGTGTCAAGACACACTATGAGTAACGTTAAATCCTTTTCAATGTATACTAAACAAAAATATAAATGCAACATGTAAAGTGTTGGTCCCATGTATCATGAGCTGAAATAAAAGATCCCAGAAATGTTCCATATGCACCAAAAGCTTATTTCTCTCAAATGTTGTGCACAAATTTGTTTACATCCCAGTTAGTGAGCATTTCTCCTTTGCCAAGATAATCCATCCACCTGACAGGTGTGGCATATCAAGAAGCTGATTAAACAGCATGATCATTACACAGGTGCACCTTGTGTTGAGGACAATAAAAGGCCACTCTAAAATGTGCAGTTTTGTCACACAACACAATCCAACAGATGTCTCAAGTTTTGAGGGAACGTGCAATTAGCATGCTGACTGCAGGAATGTCCACCAGAGCTGTTGCCAGATAATTTAATGTTAATTTCTCTACCATAAGCTGCCTCTAACTTCATTTTAGAGAATTTGGCAGTACGTCCAACCGGCCTCACAACCGCAGACCACGTGTAACCACGCCAGCCCAGGACCTCCACATCCAGCTTCTTCACCTGCGGGATCATATGAGACCAGCCACCCGGACAGCTGATGAAAGTGTGGGTTTGCATACCATTACCATGTATGTGTAATGTATGCATAACTGAAGAATTTCTGCACAAACTGTCAGAAACCGTCTCAGGGAAGCTCATCTGCATGCTCGTTGTCCTCACCAGGGCCTTGACCTGACTGCAATTCGGCGTCGTAACCGACTTCAGTGGGCAAATGCTCACCTTCGATGGCCTCTGGCATGCTGGAGAAGTGTGCTCTTCACGGATGAATCCCAGTTTCAACTGCACCGGGCAGATGGCAGATGTGTATGTCGTCGTGTGGGCGAGCGTTTTGCTGATGTCAACGTTCTGAACAGAGTGCCCAATGGTGGCAGTGGGGTTATGGTACGGGCAGGCATAAGTTGCCTACAACGAACACAATTGCATTTTATGGATGGCAATTTGAATGCACAGAGATACCGTGATGAGATCCTGAGGCCCATTGTCGTGCCATTCATCCACCGCCATCACTTCATATTTAGCATGATAATCTGTACACAATTCCTGGAAGATTCCGTGGCCTGAATACTCACCAGACATGTCACCCATTGAGCATGTTTGGGATGCTCTGCATCGACGTGTACGACAGTGTGTTCCAGTTCCCGCCAATATCCAGCAACTTCGCAAAGCCATTGAAGAGGAGTGGGACAACATTCCACAGGCCACAATCAACAGCCTGACCAACTCTGTGTGAAGGAGATGTGTCGCGATGCATGAGACAAATGGGGGTCACACCAGATACTGACTGGTTTTCTGATCTACGCCCCTACTTTTTTTTTTAAAGGTATCTGTGACCAACAGATGCATATCTGTATTCCCAGTCATGTGAAATCTACAGATTAGGGACTAATGTATTTATTTCAATTGACTGATTTCCTTATATGAACTGTAACTCAGTAAAATCTTTGAAATTCTTGAAATTGTTGTTCATTGTAGCTAAACACTAGCTAATTTAATAGTGTTAGCAGAGATAGAACAATGGCACAGATGTTTCACCAGAAGTATAAATGTGAAGCATTTGGTTGGAGTTTCCCTCCCTGCCAAATATGTTGGGGAGGGGAAGCTCAGTGGCCAGCAGTGGGAGATAATTGGAGCGAGATGGAACTGGGCTGACATTCTGCCGATTTCCTAATCGATTAAACACTTTTTTGTTCCCAAAACTAGAATATGTTACAAACAGACCCTTTGCCAAAGTAAAAAAAATGAACTATTTTTTAGAAGGAGTGCAAGGGCGAATTGAGTTATTTACTCGCTCTTCACAGAGTAGGCGTTATGTTATATCTTAGATTAATCATTTGATTAATTAGATTAAACAAACAATAAAAATACGAATTATATTATAAGAAATATAAGGTATTTTTACATGTTGCAATAAAGTTGATTAAAGTAGAAGCTCATCTATTGTTTGTAGATATTTGCACATGGTAATGAGTAATAGGTCTAAGTAATTATATAGAAATTGCTATATCCTGTGTAACACCTAGTAATCATGCACTCTGGTGTACTAGTGTATTTGTTCTCCCACTTGGATCTCACTTCCAGAAGCTTGAAATTGAGGGCCAGGTTCTCAGGATGGGTAATGTACTGTATGAGTACACATTCATTACAAGTAAGTACTCCTCAAGATACACTTCATTTTAACTAGCTAAATCCTGTGTAACAACTAGTAATTACATTGTACTTATGCAAACATGACATGTACTATGCTTTGAATTAGTGTCTTATTCCTCATCTGGGATGACACTCATATTAGATGTTTTTGTAAGCTCAACCAACTTAACAGATATGGTATGCTTTATTTTGGGGGCAAGTGCTAGTAACAACATTAACTAGAGATATATTTTGAACAGTACACATTCATGGGTGAGTAATTAGAGCCAATTGAGCATTGGCTACAATCTCTCAGACACCTAGCACATCCACAAGGGATCCCAACCTTTGTCACATCTGTTAATGAATCAGATGCAGCAGAGAAGAAGCCAAACAATAAGTTGGTGAATTTAGTGGAAACCTGCCCATTTGTAACAAGCATGGTAACAATTTTTTACACTTCTGTAATTACAGACCGCAATTACTACCAGTTACATGTTGTTATTACACTAACTATGAGGTGTTACAGTTAACTACAATACTTGTTACAGTGTACTTACACATGTAGTTACAATGTAACAAGGAGCCCTTCAAATGAAGTGTTACTGAATACAACAGTCAAGCACAAAGCCTGATAACACAAGAATACAATAGATCTAACTCCTGTCTGTCTGTCTGTCAGTCCGTCTGTATTAATGCATGGCAAGTAGTCCTCATCTCAGAGCAGGGAGGTCTTCTGTCCTTCAACGAGAACAATGCTGTTGCATTCTGATGAGAGAAGGAAAGGCTGAGAGAACAACGTTGAGGATGTTTATGATGATGGCAGCATCAACTTATTCAATCTTTCATAGCATGTGTCACGCCCTGGCTCTGGGACTCTGTTATGTTGAGCCAGGGTGTGTGGTTTCTATGTGTTTTGTGTGCTAGGGTGATTATCTAGTTCATTTGTTTCTATGTTGGCCGGTGTGGTTCTCAATCAGAGGCAACGTGTATCAGCTGTTGCTTGTTGTCTCTGATTGGGAACCATACTTAGGCAGCCTGTTTTACATTTTTACATTTTTACATTTTAGTCATTTAGCAGACGCTCTTATCCAGAGCAACTTACAGTTATTGAATATTTTTTATTTATTTTTTATATTGGCCCCCCGTGGGAATCGAACCCACAACCCTGGCGTTGCAAACGCCATGCTCTATCAACTGAGCTACATCCCTGCCGGCCATTCCCTCCCCTACCCTGGACGACGCTGGGCCAATTGTGCGCCGCCCATGAGTCTCCCGGTCGCGGCCGGCTGCGACAGAGCCTGGATTCGAACCAGGATCTCTAGTGGCACAGTTAGCACTGCGATGCAGTGCCTTAGACCACTGCGCCACTCAGGATGGGTAAAAGATCCCACAACACACTGTTTTCCACAGTGTGTTGTGGGATCTTGTTCCGTGTTTGGTTAGTGTCTATTGCCAAGGACGTCACGTATCGTTTTGTTGTTTTGTTCGTGTGATCATTAAAAATAAAAGTATGTTCGCATTCCACGCTGCGCCTTGGTCCTCTGTGTTCGACGATCGTGACAGCATGTCATAGGCTAGTGAACATAACCTGTTATTATATCTAACCTCATAATCTTTTTCATATCCTGTTTCTAATTATGGTACTGTTAAAAACTTGTTTTATTAGATTTTGTTCATAATCAATCAACTTTTATCCACAGTGTTTTAAGAATCCAAATGGAAGATTTTTGAGTTTGCCTTAAAAAATAAAAGTAAAGATTTTATCATTCTGAATGTACAAAATTAGTTGTTTAACTTTTATGAATCATCATATGTTAGATAGCTGAAAGCTTGTCCCCCCCCCATCCACGTTTTGAAGAGTATATAGCACATTTTCTGTGATAAAACAATTATTCAATATATTTTCTAACTGAGTACTCAGTCCCAGAGCTACAATGGCTTGCGAAAGTATTCACTCCCCTTGGCATTTTTCCTATTTTGTTGCCTTACAACCTGGAATTAAAATGGATTTTTCAGGGGATTGTATCATCTGATTTTGACAACATGCCTACCAACATGCCTACCACTTTGAAGATGCAAAATATTTTATATTGTGAAACAAACAAGAAATAAGACCAAAAAAACAGAAAACTTAAGTGTGCATAACTATTCACCCCCTCCCCAAAGTCAATACTTTGTAGAGCCACCTTTTGCAGCAATTACAGCGCAATGCTTAGGGTCATTGTCCTGCTGGAAGGTGAACGTCCGTCCCAGTCTCAAATCTCTGGAAGACTGAAACAGGTTTCCCTCAAGAATTTCCCTGTATTTAGCGCCATCCATCATTCCTTCAATTCTGACAAGTTTCCCAGTCCCTGCCGATGAAAAACATCCCCACAGCATGATGCTGCAACCACCATGCTTCACTGTGGGGATGGTGTTCTCGGGGTGATGAGAGGTGTTGGGTTTGCACCAGACATTGCGTTTTCCTTGATGACCAAAAAGCAACATTTTAGTCTCATCTGACCAGAGTACCTTCTTCCATATGTATGGGGAGTCTCCCACATGCCTTTTGGCGGACACCAAACGAGTTTGCTTATTTTTGTCTTTAAACATTGGCTTTTTTCTGGCCACTCTTCTGTAAAGCCAGGTGGACTTTATTTAACGAATTATGTGACTTCTGAAGGTAATTGGTTGCACCAGATCTTATTTAGGGGCTTCATAGCAAAGGGGGTGAATACAAATGCATGCACCACTTTTCCGTTAGATTTTTTTTATTTTTTCACTTCACCAATTTGGACTATTTTGTGTATGTCTATTACATGAAATACAAATGAAAATCCATTTAAATTACAGGTTGTAATGCAACAAAATAGGAAAAACGCCAAGGGGGATGAATACTTTTGCAAGGCAAAAGGTGCAACCCTAAATCCGTAAACATGTGCACCCTCATAGATATCATCCTGACTAATTTACCCTCTAAATACACCTCCGCTGTCTTCAACCAGGATCTCAGCGATCACTGCCTCATTGTCTGAGTCCATAATGGGACCGCGGTCAAACGACCACCCCTCATCACTGTCAAACGCTCCCTAAAACACTTTAGCGAGCAGGCCTTCCTAATTGACCTGGCCCAGATATCCTGGATGGATATCGATCTCATTCCGTCAGTAGAGGATGCCTGGTTGTTCTTTAAAAGTGCTTTCCTCTCAATCTTAAATAAGCATGCCCCATTCAAAAAATTCAGAACTAAGAACAGATATAGCCCCTGGTTCTCCTCAGACTTGACTGCCCTTGACCAGCAGAAAAACATCCTGTGGCGTACTGCATTAGCATCTAATAGCCACCGCGATATGCAACTTTTCAGGGAAGTTAGGAACCAATATACACAAGCAGTTAGGAAAGCGAAGGCTAGCTTTTTCAAACAGAAATTTGCATCCTGTAGCACTAACTCCAAAAAGTTTTGGGACACTGTAAAGTCCATGGAGAATAAGAGCACCTCCTCCCAGCTGCCCACTGCACTGAGGCTAGGAAACACTATCACCACCAATAAATCTACAATAATCGAGAATTTCAACAAGCATTTTGCTACGGCTGGCCATGCTATACAGTGAGGGAAAAAAGTATTTGATTGTAATGGTAGGTTTATTTGAACTGT
The DNA here is from genome assembly GCF_964263955.1 of Coregonus lavaretus. Taxonomy (NCBI): domain Eukaryota; kingdom Metazoa; phylum Chordata; class Actinopteri; order Salmoniformes; family Salmonidae; genus Coregonus; species Coregonus lavaretus. The sequence goes on from NC_139990.1 coordinate 77,663,397, forward strand.
GAGAGACAGAATAACAACAAACAAATCCAGAAAAACGCATGTCAAAAATATTATACATTGATTTGCATTTTAGTGAGGGAAATAAGTATTTGACCCCTCTGCAAAACATGACTTAGTACTTGGTGGCAAAACCCTTGTTGGCAATCACAGAGGTCAGACGTTTCTTGTAGTTGGCCACCAGGTTTGCACACATCTCAGGAGGGATTTTGTCCCACTCCTCTTTGCAGATCTCATCCAAGTCATTAAGGTTTCGAGGCTGACGTTTGGCAACTCGAACCTTCACCTCCCTCCACAGATTTTCTATGGGATTAAGGTCTGGAGACTGGCTAGGCCACTCCAAGACCTTAATGTGCTTCTTCATGAGCCACTCCTTTGTTGCCTTGGCCTTGTGTTTTGTGTCATTGTCATGCTGGAATACCCATCCATGACCCATTTTCAATGCCCTGGCTGAGGGAAGGAGGTTCTCACCCAAGATTTGATGGTACATGGCATCCCCATCGTCCCTTTGATGCGGTGAAGTTGTCCCCTTAGCAGAAAAACACCCCCAAAGCATAATGTTTCTACCTCCATGTTTGACGGTGGGGATGGTGTTCTTGGGGTCATAGGCAGCATTCCTCCTCCTCCAAACACGGCGAGTTGAGTTGATGCCAAAGAGCTCGATTTTGGTCTCATCTGACCACAACACTTTCACCCAGTTCTCCTCTGAATCATTCAGATGTTCATTGGCAAACTTCAGACGGGCCTTTATATGTGCTTTCTTGAGCAGGGGGACCTTGCGGGCGCTGCAGGATTTCAGTCCTTCACGGCGTAGTGTGTTACCAATTGTTTTCTTGGTGATTATGGTCCCAGCTGCCTTGAGATCATTGACAAGATCCCCCCGTGTAGTTCTGGGCTGATTCCTCACCGTTCTCATGATCATTGCAACTCCACGAGGTGAGATCTTGCATGGAGCCCCAGGCCGAGGGAGATTGACAGTTATTTTGTGTTTCTTCCATTTGCGAATAATCGCACCAACTGTCGTCACCTTCTCACCAAGCTGCTTGGCGATGGTCTTGTAGCCCATTCCAGCCTTGTGTAGGTCTACAATCTTGTCCCTGACATCCTTGGAGAGCTTTTTGGTCTTGGCCATGGTGGAGAGTTTGGAATCTGATTGATTGATTGCTTCTGTGGACAGGTGTCTTTTATACAGGTAACAAGCTGAGATTAGGAGCACTCCCTTTAAGAGTGTGCTCCTAATCTCAGCTCGTTACCTGTATAAAAGACACCTGGGAGCCAGAAATATTTCTGATTGAGAGGGGGTCAAATACTTATTTCCCTCATTAAAATGCAAATCAATTTATAACATTTTTGACATGCGTTTTTATGGATTTTGTTGTTGTTATTCTGTCTCTCACTGTTCAAATAAACCTACCATTAAAATTATAGACTGATCATTTCTTTGTCAGTGGGCAAACGTACAAAATCAGCAGGGGATCAAATACTTTTTTCCCTCACTGTATCTGTTCTTAGTTCCACCTGGCTACCACTACCCCGGCCACCAGCTCTGCACCCTCCGCTGCAACTTGCCCATGCACCCCCCGCTTCTCCTTCAAACAAATTCAGACAGCTGATGTTCTGAAAGAGCTGCAAAATCTGGACCCCTACAAATCATCTGGGCTAGACAATCTGGACCCTTTCTTTCTAAAATTAGCCGCCGAAATTATCGCAACCCCTATTACTAGCCTGTTCAACCTCTCTTTCGTAACGTCTGAGATCCCCAGAGATTGACAAGCTGCCGCGGTCATCCCCCTCTTCAACGGGAGGTGACACTCTAGATCCAAACTGTTACAGACCTATATCCATCCTGCCCTGCCTTCCGAAAGTTTTTGAAAGCCAAGTTAACAAACAGATCACCGACATTTTCGAATTCCACCGTACCTTCTCCGCTATGCAATCCGGTTTCCGAGCTGGTCATGGGTGCACCTCAGCCACGCTCAAGGTCCTAAACAATATTATAACCGCGATCGATAATAGACAGTACTGTGCAGCCGTCTTCACCGACCTGGCCAAGGCTTTCGACTCTGTCAACCACCGCATTCTTATTGGCAGACTAAATAGCCTTGGTTTCTCAAATGACTGCACATCTATCTGTCAGACTGGGGTGATGTGTATGCGGCGGTGAAGTCAGGCGCAGGACACAGAGGATCAAGATGACTACTTTACTTCCAGTAAACACGCACAAACAAAAGTCTCCACAACACTGGAGGAGCAATACGCGCTGTGCGTAAAAGGCGAACTAGAATTGCCGAACATCAAACAGGAACAAAATGACAATAACACACAAAGGCCAAACGTAAAACAAGGGAACTTATATGTTACACAATTAACACAAAATAAGTAACAGGTGTACAACCTAGACAACACAAGACAAACACCGAAACATCGATCGGCAGTAGCTAGTACTCCGGGGACGACGAACGCCGAAGCCTGCCCGAGCAAGGAGCAGGAGCAGCCTCGGCGGAATCCGTGACAGTACCCCCCCTCCTTGACGCACGGCCCCAGCCGTGCGCCGACCCCGGCCTCGGGGACGGCCAGGAGGACGTGGAGCAGGGCGAGTGGGATGACTCCGGTGGAACTCCGTCAGGAGGGAGGGATCTAAGATGTCCCTCCTAGGCACCCAGCACCGTTCCTCCGGACCGTACCCCTCCCACTCCACGAGATACTGCAGACCCCCCATCCGATGTCTCGAATCCACGATGGACCGGACTGAGTACGCCGGAGCCCCCTCGATGTCCAGTGGGGGCGGAGGAGTCTCCCGTATCTCATTGTCCTGGAGTGGACCAGCTACCACCGGCCTGAGGAGAGACACATGGAACGAGGGGTTAATGCGATAATCATTAGGCAGTTGTAACCTGTAACATACCTCGTTCAATCTCCTCAGGACTTTAAATGGCCCCACAAACTGCCGACCCAGCTTCCGGCAGGGCAGGCGAAGGGGCAGGTTTCGAGTCGAGAGCCAGACTCGATCTCCAGGTGCATACACTGGACCCTCACTGCGTTGGCGATCGGCGCTCGCCTTCTGCCTACGGATAGCCCGCTGCAGATGGACATGCGCAGCGTTCCATGTCTCCTCCGAGCGCCGAAACCATTCATCCACCGCAGGAGCCTCGATCTGGCTCTGATGCCAGGGTGCCAGAACCGGCTGATACCCCAACACACACTGAAAAGGGGTCAGATTCGTAGAGGAGTGGCGAAGGGAGTTCTGGGCAATCTCTGCCCAGGAGATATACCCCGACCACTCCTCCTGCCGGTCCTGGCAATAAGACCTCAGAAACCTACCCACATCCTGGTTCACTCTCTCCACCTGCCAATTACTCTCAGGGTGGAAACCCGAGGTAAGGCTAACCGAGACCCCCAAGCGTTCCATAAACGCCCTTCAGACTCTAGAGGTGAACTGGGGACCCCGATCAGACACTATATCCTCAGGTACCCCGTAGTGCCAGAAGACGTGGGTAAACAGGGCCTCGGCAGTTTTTAGGGCAGTAGGGAGACCCGGCATTGGGATGAGACGACAGGCCTTAGAAAACCGATCCACAACAACCAGAATAGTGGTATTCCCCTGGGAGGGGGGAAGGTTCGTGACAAAGTCTACCGATAGGTGAGACCACGGCCGTTGTGGAACGGGTAGGGGTTGTAACTTCCCCCTGGGCAGGTGTCTAGGCGCCTTACACTGAGCGCACACCGAGCAGGAGGAGACATAAACCCTCACGTCCTTTGCCAATGTTGGCCACCAGTACTTTTCACTAAGGCAGTGCACTGTCCGGCCAATACCAGGATGTCCAGAGGAGGGTGACGTATGAGCCCAATAAATTAGTAGATCACGAATCTCGAGCGGCACGTACTTCCGCCCCTCCGGACACTCTGGAGGAGTAGGGTCGGAACGTAACGCCCGCTCGATCTCCGCATCGACCTCCCACACCATCGGTGCCACCAGACAAGACTCCGGCAGTATGGGAGTGGGCTCAATGGACCTCTCCTCTGTGTCATATCGCCGGGACAGGGCGTCTGCCTTAACGTTCTGTGACCCTGGTATGTAGGTGAGCTTAAAGACAAACCGGGCCAGAAGCATGGCCCACCTAGCCTGACGAGGGTTCAGTCTCCTAGCTGCCCGGATGTACTCCAGGTTACGATGGTCAGTCAGAATGAGAAAAGGGTGTTGAGCCCCCTCAAGCCAATGCCTCCACACCTTTAGGGCTTGGACCACAGCTAGCAGCTCCCTTTCCCCCACGTCGTAATTACGTTCCGCCGGGCTGAGCTTCTTAGAGTAAAAAGCACAGGGCTGGAGTTTAGGAGGCGTGCCTGAGCGTTGAGACAGTACAGCCCCAATACCAGCCTCTGACGCGTCCACCTCCACTTGGAACGCCAAAGAGGGGTCCGGATGTGCCAGCACCGGAACCGAGGTGAACAGGTCCTTCAGTTGTCTAAACGCCCTGTCCGCCTCAGCCGACCACTGCAAACGCACCGGGCCCCCCTTTAGCAGGGAGGTGATGGGAGCTGCTACCTGTCCAAAACCCTGGATAAACCTCCGGTAGTAATTGGCAAAACCCCAAAACTGCTGCACCTCCTTAACCGTGGTAGGAGTCTGCCAATTACGCATGGCTGAAACGCGGTCTATCTCCATCTCCACCCCTGACGCGGACAACCGATGGCCCAGGAAGGAGATGGACTCCTGGAAAAACAGGCATTTCTCCGCCTTCACATACAAGTCATGCTCCAACAGCCTACCCAACACTCGACGCACCAGGGCCACATGCTCGGCTCTTGTAGCAGAGTATACTAGAATGTCGTCCATATACACCACTACACCCTGCCCATGCAAATCCCGGAAAATCTCGTCCACAAATGATTGGAAGACTGAAGGAGCATTCATTAACCCGTATGGCATGACGAGATACTCATAGTGACCCGAGGTGGTACTAAATGCTGTTTTCCATTCATGTCCCTCCCTAATGCGCACCAGGTTGTAGGCGCTCCTGAGATCCAATTTTGTGAAGAAGCGCGCTCCGTGTAATGACTCCGTCATACTCGCAATCAGAGGGAGAGGATAACTGTATTTAAGAGTGAACTGATTTAGACTACGGTAATCAATACACGGGCGCAAACCTCCATCCTTCTTCTTCACAAAAAATAAACTTGAGGACGCAGGAGATGTGGAGGGCCGTATGTATCCCTGTCTCAGAGACTCGGCGATGTATGTCTCCATAGCCGCCGTCTCCTCTTGAGACAGAGGATACACATGACTACGCGGAAGTGCAGCACCTGCCTGGAGGTCTATCGCACAATCCCCCTGTCTATGAGGAGGCAATCGCGTCGCCCTCTTCTTACTGAACACGAGTGCCAAATCATCATACTCAGGAGGAATGTGCAGTGCGGGCATTTGGTTCGGACTTTCCACCGTGGTCGCCCCTACGGAAACACCTATACACCGCCCGACACACTGATCAGACCACTCCCTGAGAGCCCTCTGTTGCCACGAAATGGTGGGGTCATGAGAGATTAACCAAGGAAGCCCCAGCACCACGGGAAACGCAGGAGAGTCGATCAGATACAACTGTATGATTTCCTCATGACCCCCCTGCATCTTCATCTTTAGTGGCGCCGTGACCTCCCTAATTAAACCTGATCCCAAAGGACGGCTATCTAGGGCATGAATAGGAAAAGGCGCATCTACTGGTAGGAGGGGAATCCCTAACTTAACACAGAAATTACGATCAATAAAATACCCAGATGCGCCTGAATCGACTAGCGCCTTATGCTGGGAATGAGATGAAACCTGGGGAAATTCAACTTGAATACACAAGTGGACAACAGAGAGCTCTGGGTGAGTTGGGCGCCTACTCACCTGAAATGACTCATCAGTGCGTGACCTGTTGCCTCGATCCCCAGGAGACCCTCCCCAGCACCGAGCCGCAGTGTGTCCTCTACGGCCACAGTTGGTGCAGGGGACGGCCTCTCTCCGGGTCTCTCTCCTCCTCTCTCTAGCACCAGCACCCCCAAGCTCCATAGGGCTCGGCTCGGAGGTGCTGGGGGATGGAATGGACGGCCCCAACTACGGACGTCCGCGGGTAGCCAGCAGGGTATCCAGACGGATCGACATGTCCACCAACTGATCGAAGCTTAGGTTGGTGTCCCTGCAGGCCAACTCTCGGCGAACGTCCTCTCGTAGGCTGCACCGATAGTGGTCGATGAGGGCCCTCTCATTCCACCCCGCATTAGCCGCCAGAGTCCGGAAGTCCAGGGCGAACTCTTGTGCGCTCCTCTTCCCCTGTCGGAGGTGGAACAGACGCTCCCCCGCCGCTTTACCCTCTGGGGGATGATTGAAAACCGCCCTGAAGCGGCGGGAGAACTCCGCATAGCTGATGGTGGCGGCGTCTATTCCCCTCCATTCGGCATTGGCCCACTCCAATGCCTTGCCGGATAGACAGGAGATGAGGGCGGAAACGCTCTCGTATCCCAAGGGCGCCGGGTGTATGGTTGCCAGGTAGAGTTCCACTTGAAGTAGGAAACCCTGACACCCGGCTGCGGTGCCAACATATGCCCTCGGGAGCGAGAGCTGAATCCCACTGGACTCCGGAGATGGAGCGATGGGTCTGACCGATGGTGGTGGTATTGTAGGAGGAGGTGTGGGCAAGCCTCCTCTTTCCCATCGGCTCAGAGTGTCCATCACATCTTGCATGGCGGTGCCGAGTCTACGGATCATGGCGTCCTGGCTGCTGACCCGATCCTCCAGAGACTCAGTTACCACCGCTGGTCCTGCTGACTCCATGGTTGGTGTGTTATTCTGTCAGACTGGGGTGATGTGTATGCGGCGGTGAAGTCAGGCGCAGGACACAGAGGATCAAGATGACTACTTTATTTCCAGTAAACACGCACAAACAAAAGTCTCCACAACACTGGAGGAGCAATACGCGCTGTGCGTAAAAGGCGAACTAGAATTGCCGAACATCAAACAGGAACAAAATGACAATAACACACAAAGGCCAAACGTAAAACAAGGGAACTTATATGTTACACAATTAACACAAAATAAGTAACAGGTGTACAACCTAGACAACACAAGACAAACACCGAAACATCGATCGGCAGTAGCTAGTACTCCGGGGACGACGAACGCCGAAGCCTGCCCGAGCAAAGAGGAGGAGCAGCCTCGGAGGAATCCGTGACACTATCATTCCAGTGTTAATACTAATTATAATTATTTTGCACTATGGCCTATTTATTGCCTTACCTCCATAACGTGCTACATTTGCACACACTGTATATATATTTTCTGTGGTATTTTTGACTTTATGTTTTGTTTTACCCCATATGTAACTCTGTGTTGTTGTTTTAATCGCACTGCTTTGCTTTATCTTGGCCAGGTCGCAGTTGTAAATGAGAACTTGTTCTCAACTGGCTTACCTGGTGAAATAAAGGTGAAATAAAAAAATAAATAAAAAAATTTAGTATTATATTTCAATTTTTTTCTAAATGATTACTCAATCCAGAGCTATAAATGTTGTATTTTATTTAATCTCTTTTCTGAATACTCAATCCCAGAGCTATAAAAATAGAGGAAAGAAAATACTACATTTATAGCTCTGGGACTGAAAACACAGTTAGAAAAGAGAAGGAATAAAATACAGCATTCATAGCTCTGGACTGAGTACTCAGTTAGAAAAGAGATTAAATAAAATACAACATTTATAGCTCTGGATTGAGTACTCATTTAGAAAAGATATGGAATACAATACTGCATTGATAGCTGACTGACTGACTGGGTAACTGACTGACTGACTGGGTAACTGACAGACTGACTGGGTTACTGACTGGCTGACTGGGTTACTGACTGACTGAGTGACTGGGTGACTGACTGATTGACTGACTGGTTAACAGACTGACTGACTGGGTTACTGACAGACTGACTGGGTTCCTGACTGACTGAGTGACTGACTGACTGGGTAACTGACTGACTGACTGGGTTACTGACTGACTGACTGGGTTACTGACTGACTGACTGACTGGGTTACTGACTGACTGACTGACTGGGTTACTGACTGACTGACTGGGTAACTGACTGACTGACTGGGTTACTGACTGACTGAGTGACTGACTGGTTAACTGACTGACTGACTGGGTTACTGACTGACTGACTGACTGGGTTACTGACTGACTGACTGACTGACTGGGTTACTGACTGACTGACTGACTGGATAACTGACTGACTGACTGACTGGGTAACGGACTGGCTGACTGGGTTACTGACTGACTGAGTGACTGACTGGTTAACTGACTGACTGACTGGGTTACTGACTGACTGAGTGACTGACTGACTGGGTAACTGACTGACTGACTCGGTTACTAACTGACTGAATGGGTTACTGATTGACTGACTAACTGACTGACTGGGTTACTGACTGACTGACTGGGTAACTGACTGACTGGGTAACTGACTGACTGACTGGGTTACTGACTGACTAACTGAATGGGTTACTGACTGACTGACTGGGTTACTGACTGACTGACTGGGTAACTGACTGACTGGGTAACTGACTGACTGACTGGGTTACTGACTGACTGACTGGGTTACTGACTGACTGACTGACTGACTGACTGACTGGGTTACTGACTGGCTGACTGGGTAACTGACTGACTGATTGACTTACTGGGTAACTGACTGACTGATTGACTTACTGGGTAACTGACTGACTGACTGGGTTACTGACTGACTGATTGACTTACTGGGTAACTGACTGACTGACTGGGTTACTGACTGACTGACTGACTGGGTTACTGACTGGCTGACTGGGTTACTGACTGGCTGACTGGGTTAATGACTGACTGACTGACTGGGTAACTGACTGACTGGGTAACTGACTGACTGACTGAGTGACTGAGTGACTGACTGGTTAACTGACTGGCTGACTGGGTTACTGCCTGACTGATTGACTTATTGGGTAACTGACTGACTGACTGGGTTACTGACTGACTGACTGGGTTACTGACTGACTGAGTGACTGACTGACTGGGTAACTGACTGACTGACTGGGTAACTGACTGACTGACTGGGTTACTGACTGACTGAGTGACTGACTGACTGACTGACTGGGTTACTGACTGACTGACTGACTGGGTTACTGACTGACTGACTGTGTTACTGACTGACTGACTGACTGACTGGGTTACTGACTGACTGACTGGGTTACTGACTGACTGGGTTACTGACTGACTGACTGGATTACTGACTGACTGACTGGGTGGGTTACTGACTGGGTAACAGACTGTGTTACTGACTGACTGACTGACTGGGTTACTGACTGACTGGGTTACTGACTGACTGACTGGATTACTGACTGACTCACTGGGTTACTGACTGACTGAGTGACTGACTGACTGACTGACTGGGTAACTGACTGACTGACTGTGTTACTGACTGACTGACTGACTGGGTTACTGACTGACTGGGTTACTGACTGACTGACTGGATTACTGACTGACTCACTGGGTTACTGACTGACTGACTGGGTTACTGACTGACTGGGTAACTGACTGACTAGGTAACTGACTGACAGACTGTTTAACTGACTGACTGACTGGGTTACTGACTGACTGACTGGGTTACTGACTGACTGGGTTACTGACTGACTGACTGGGTAACTGACTGACTGACTGGGTTACTGACTGACTGGGTTACTGACTGTCTGACTGGATTACTGACTGACTGAGTGACTGACTGACCTGGTAACTGACTGACTGGGTTACTGACTGACTGACTGGGTTACTGACTGACTGACTGGGTAACTGACTGACTGACTGGGTTACTGACTGACTGACTGGGTTACTCACTGACTGACTGATTGGGTTACTGACTGGCTGACTGGATTACTGACTGACTGAGTGACTGACTGACTGGGTAACTGACTGACTGGGTTACTGACTGACTGACTGGGTAACTGACTGACTGACTGGGTAAATGACTGACTGACTGGGTTACTGACTGACTGACTGGGTTACTGACTGGCTGACTGGGTTACTGACTGACTGGGTGACTGACTGACTGGGTAACTGACTGACTGACTGGGTAACTGACTGACTAACTGAGTGACTGACTGACTGACTGACTGGGTTACTGACTGACTGAGTGACTGACTGACTGACTGACTGGGTTACTGACTGACTGACTGTGTTACTGACTGACTGACTGACTGACTGGGTTACTGACTGACTGGGTTACTGACTGACTGACTGGATTACTGACTGACTGACTGGGTGGGTTACTGACTGGGTAACAGACTGTGTTACTGACTGACTGACTGACTGGGTTACTGACTGACTGGGTTACTGACTGACTGACTGGATTACTGACTGACTCACTGGGTTACTGACTGACTGAGTGACTGACTGACTGACTGACTGGGTAACTGACTGACTGACTGTGTTACTGACTGACTGACAGACTGGGTTACTGACTGACTGGGTTACTGACTGACTGACTGGATTACTGACTGACTCACTGGGTTACTGACTGACTGACTGGGTTACTGACTGACTGGGTAACTGACTGACTAGGTAACTGACTGACAGACTGTTTAACTGACTGACTGACTGGGTTACTGACTGACTGACTGGGTTACTGACTGACTGACTGGGTAACTGACTGACTGACTGGGTTACTGACTGACTGGGTTACTGACTGTCTGACTGGATTAATGACTGACTGAGTGACTGACTGACCTGGTAACTGACTGACTGGGTTACTGACTGACTGACTGGGTTACTGACTGACTGACTGGGTTACTGACTGACTGACTGGGTTACTCACTGACTGACTGATTGGGTTACTGACTGGCTGACTGGATTACTGACTGACTGAGTGACTGACTGACTGGGTAACTGACTGACTGGGTTACTGACTGACTGACTGGGTAACTGACTGACTGACTGGGTAACTGACTGACTGACTGGGTAACTGACTGACTGACTGGGTAACTGACTGACTGACTGGGTTACTGACTGACTGACTGACTGGGTAACTGACTGACTGGGTTACTGACTGACTGACTGGGTAACTGACTGACTGACTGGGTAACTGACTGACTGACTGGGTTACTGACTGACTGACTGGGTTACTGACTGACTGACTGACTGACTGGGTTACTGCCTGACTGCCTGCAATACTGACTGACTGACTGGGTGGGTTACTGACTGGGTAACAGACTTGCTGACTGACTGGGTATTTGACTGACTGACTGACTGGATTACTGACTGGCTGACTGGGTTACTGACTGACTGGGTTACTGTCTGACTGACTGACTGGGTAATTGACTGGCTGAGTGACTGACTGACTGACTGGGTAACTGACTTACTGACTGGGTTACTGACTGACTGACTGGGATACTGGCTAACTGAATGACTGACTGACTGACTGGGTAACTGACTGACTGACTGTGTTCCTGACTGACTGGGTTACTGACTGACTGACTAACTGGGTTACTGACTGACTGGGTTACTGACTGGCTGACTGACTGGGTAATTGACTGACTGACAGGGTTACTGACTGGCTGACTGGATTACTGACTGACTGGATTACTGACTGACTGACTGGGTTACTGACTGACTGACTGACTGACTGACTGGGTTACTGCCTGACTGCCTGCAATACTGACTGACTGACTGGGTGGGTTACTGACTGGGTAACAGACTTGCTGACTGACTGTGTATTTGACTGACTGACTGACTGGATTACTGACTGGCTGACTGGGTTACTGACTGACTGGGTTACTGACTGACTGGGTTACTGTCTGACTGACTGACTGGGTAATTGACTGGCTGAGTGACTGACTGACTGACTGACTGGGTAATTGACTGACTGACTGGGTTACTGACTGACTGACTGGGTTACTGACTGACTGACTGAGTGACTGACTGACTGACTGACTGGGTAACTGACTGACTGACTGGGTTACTGACTGACTGGGTTACTGACTGACTGACTGGATTACTGACTGACTCACTGGGTTACTGACTAACTGACTGGGTTACTGACTGACTGGGTAACTGACTGACTAGGTAACTGACTGACAGACTGTTTAACTGACTGACTGACTGGGTTACTGACTGACTGACTGGGTTACTGACTGACTGACTGGGTTACTGACTGACTGACTGGGTTACTGACTGACTGAATGGGTTACTGACTGGCTGACTGGGTTACTGACTGACTGAGTGACTTACTGACTGACTGACTGGGTTACTGACTGACTGACTGGGTTACTGACTGACTGACTGGGTTACTGACTGACTGACTGGGTTACTGACTGACTGACTGGGTTACTGACTGGGTAACAGTCTGGCTGACTGACTGGGTAATTGACTGACTGACTGACTGACTGGGTTACTGACTGTCTGACTGGATTACTGACTGACTGAGTGACTGACTGACCTGGTAACTGACTGACTGGGTTACTGACTGACTGACTGGGTAACTAACTGACTGACTGGGTTACTGACTGACTGACTGGGTTACTCACTGACTGACTGACTGGGTTACTGACTGGCTGACTGGATTACTGACTGACTGAGTGACTGACTGACTGGGTAACTGACTGACTGGGTTACTGACTGACTGACTGGGTTACTGACTGACTGACTGGGTTACTGACTGACTGACTGGGTTACTGACTGGGTAACAGACTTGCTGACTGACTGGGTATTTGACTGACTGACTGACTGGATTACTGACTGGCTGACTGGGTTACTGACTGACTGGGTTACTGTCTGACTGACTGACTGGGTAATTGACTGGCTGAGTGACTGACTGACTGACTGGGTAACTGACTGACTGACTGGGTTACTGACTGACTGACTGGGAGACTGGCTTACTGAATGACTGACTGACTGACTGGGTAACTGACTGACTGACTGTGTTCCTGACTGACTGACTGACTGGGTTACTGACTGACTGACTAACTGGGTTACTGACTGACTGGGTTACTGACTGGCTGACTGACTGGGTAATCGACTGACTGACAGGGTTACTGACTGGCTGACTGGATTACTGACTGACTGGATTACTGACTGACTGACTGGGTTACTGACTGACTGACTGACTGGGTAACTGACTGACTGACTGGGTAACTGACTGACTGACTGGGTTACTGACTGACTGACTGGGTTACTGACTGACTGACTGACTGACTGGGTTACTGCCTGACTGCCTGCAATACTGACTGACTGACTGGGTGGGTTACTGACTGGGTAACAGACTTGCTGACTGACTGGGTATTTGACTGACTGACTGACTGGATTACTGACTGGCTGACTG
>NC_139990.1:77681738-77801738 GCF_964263955.1 Coregonus lavaretus
GTAGACCGGTGGAGTAAATATTCTCTCTCTGTAAATATTAGGAACGCTCTATTTCCTTGCTGTTCCTCTCTACGATGATGCATCTCCATATCTGGTCATTCCTTGGTTCATCCATATTGTACTGTCTGATGGCATTGTGTCATACTGATGGCATGTACAGTATATGGGCTGATAGCAGAGGCAGACTACGGTGATTGTATGTCAGAGGCAGACTACAATGATGGCTATATATCAGGGTCAGACAACTGTATGGTGATGGCTGTATATCAGGGTCAGACAACTGTATGGTGATGGCTGTATATCAGGGTCAGACTACTGTATGGTGATGGCTGTATATCAGGGTCAGACAACTGTATGGTGATGGCTGTATATCAGGGTCAGACTACTGTATGGTGATGGCTGTATATCAGGGTCAGACTATTGTGATGGTTTGGTCAGACTGCTGTATGGTGATAGTTGTATATCAGGGTCAGATTACTGTATGGTGATGGCTGTATATCAGGGTCAGACTACTGTATGGTGATGGCTGTATATCAGGGTCAGTCTACTTTATGGTGATGGCTGTATATCAGGGTCAGTCTACTTTATGGTGATGGCTGTATATCAGGGTCAGATAACTGTATGGTGATGGCTGTATATCAGGGTCAGACTACTGTGATGGTTTGGTCAGACTGCTGTACGGTGAGAGTTGTATATCAGGGTCAGATTACTGTATGGTGATGGCTGTATATCAGGGTCAGACTACTGTATGGTGATGGCTGTATATCAGGGTCAGTCTACTTTATGGTGATGGCTGTATATCAGGGTCAGTCTACTTTATGGTGATGGCTGTATATCAGGGTCAGATAACTGTATGGTGATGGCTATATATCAGGGTCAGACTACTGTGATGGTTTGGTTAGACTGCTGTACGGTGATAGTTGTATATCAGGGTCAGATTACTGTATGGTGATGGCTGTATATCAGGATCAGACTACTGTATGGTGATGGCTGTATATCAGGGTCAGACTACAGTATGGTGATGGCTATATATCAGGGTCAGACTACTGTATGGTGATGGCTGTATATCAGGGTCAGACAACTGTATGGTGATGGCTGTATATCAGGGTCAGACTACTGTATGGTGATGGCTGTATATCAGGGTCAGACTACTGTGATGGTTTGGTCAGACTGCTGTATGGTGATAGTTGTATATCAGGGTCAGATTACTGTATGGTGATGACTGTATATCAGGGTCAGACTACTGTATGGTGATGGCTGTATATCAGGGTCAGTCTACTTTATGGTGATGGCTGTATATCAGGGTCAGTCTACTTTATGGTGATGGCTGTATATCAGGGTCAGATAACTGTATGGTGATGGCTGTATATCAGGGTCAGACTACTGTGATGGTTTGGTCAGACTGCTGTACGGTGAGAGTTGTATATCAGGGTCAGATTACTGTATGGTGATGGCTGTATATCAGGGTCAGACTACTGTATGGTGATGGCTGTATATCAGGGTCAGTCTACTTTATGGTGATGGCTGTATATCAGGGTCAGTCTACTTTATGGTGATGGCTGTATATCAGGGTCAGATAACTGTATGGTGATGGCTGTATATCAGGGTCAGACTACTGTGATGGTTTGGTTAGACTGCTGTACGGTGATAGTTGTATATCAGGGTCAGATTACTGTATGGTGATGGCTGTATATCAGGATCAGACTACTGTATGGTGATGGCTGTATATCAGGGTCAGACTACAGTATGGTGATGGCTATATATCAGGGTCAGACTACTGTATGGTGATGGCTGTATATCAGGGTCAGACTACTGTATGGTGATGGTTGTATTTCAGGGTCAGACTACTGTATGGTGATGGCTGTATATCAGGGTCAGACTACTGTGATGGTTTGGTTAGACTGCTGTATGGTGATAGTTGTATATCAGGGTCAGATTACTGTATGGTGATGGCTGTATATCAGGATCAGACTACTGTATGGTGATGGTTGTATTTCAGGGTCAGACTACAGTATGGTGATGGCTATATATCAGGGTCAGACTACTGTATGGTGATGGCTGTATATCAGGGTCAGACTACTGTATGGTGATGGCTGTATATCAGGGTCAGACTACAGTATGGTGATGGTTGTATTTCAGGGTCAGACAACTGTATGGTGATGGCTGTATATCAGGGTCAGACTACTGTATGGTGATGGCTGTATATCAGGGTCAGACTACAGTATGGTGATGGTTGTATTTCAGGGTCAGACTACTGTATGGTGATGGCTGTATATCAGGGTCAGACTACTGTATGGTGATGGCTGTATATCAGGGTCAGACTACTGTATGGTGATGGCTGTATATCAGGGTCAGACTACTGTATGGTGATGGCTGTATATCAGGGTCAGACTACTGTATGGTGATGGCTGTATATCAGGGTCAGACTACAGTATGGTGATGGTTGTATTTCAGGGTCAGACAACTGTATGGTGATGGCTGTATATCAGGGTCAGACTACTGTATGGTGATGGCTGTATATCAGGGTCAGACTACAGTATGGTGATGGTTGTATTTCAGGGTCAGACTACTGTATGGTGATGGCTGTATATCAGGGTCAGACTACTGTATGGTGATGGCTGTATATCAGGGTCAGACTACTGTATGGTGATGGCTATATATCAGGGTCAGACTACTGTATGGTGATGGCTGTATATCAGGGTCAGACTACTGTATGGTGATGGCTGTATATCAGGGTCAGACTACTGTATGGTGATGGCTGTATATCAGGGTCAGACTACTGTATGGTGATGGTTGTATTTCAGGGTCACCATTAACTGGGATATTCACTGCTGCTAGCTACATACCTGGTTTTCATATATCTCAATAAGTCTAAAGATACATGGTCCAGGAACCTCTGTATTGTGACTGGATGTGTTTAACATCACTTTATTGGACAATCACACAAGGTCCAAACTAAATGTGACTTTTGCTTTTAACCCAACCCCTCTGAAAGACACACATACACGTTTTTGGAGAGACTTTTGGGGTTGCCACACTGCTTGCACAGGTAGTTGTGGTGGGTAAAGTGCCTTGCTCAAGGGCATAACAGCATGCAATGCCATCTAGGTGACTTCCTGAAATATTTTTTCCTGTTGAACCTTGGATTCGAACTGACAACCTTCAGGTTGCTGCCTTGCCTCTCTAACCACTAGGCTACAGTACCTGCTACCCGGTTAGCAGATCTATTGCGGTAGAGAGACAGAGAGTCTAAGGTGAAGTATAGGTCTGTGTATGTGTCAGTCAGAAGTCCTTATTTGGTTAGAGTTAACATTTAATCCCAGGTTGAGCCCAGTCTCCTTATATGGTGGTGATTTAAAACAAGGCGAATTAGATTGGCAATGGGATGTTTTTCTTGGATGTTTCTGTAAACCCAGACCACAGAACACCGCTGTGTGTGTGTGTGCGTGCTAGCAGTCTGTGAGTGTGTGTACTGCGTGACTCAGGGTTAGTGTGGTCCCCTCCTGCTGTTGGACCTGGACAGCACCAGTCCGCTATGACACATCAGAGGTCTTTAAAACACCAACATTCTTTCTGTGGTTCAGATAATATGAATAGTGAACTGTGTTGCTGCTCAAACTAGCTCATTAGATGGCATTATTTTGCTTCCACATGAATAATCACCTCACAGGCAGGAGATGTCTACATTCGTTCCATACTGAGTCAGGAAATTGTTCACATTATCACGTATCTGCTAAAAGCAAACGATATCCATTTTTCATCTGATTTGCCAAAAATGCATTTTGCCTGGGTACCACTTTCAGTTCAGCAGTTTCCTGAGTCCTAAGTGTGTAGTAATTTCAGTGATTAAATACTTGATGAAAGGCTCCCAGAAAGCCCCTGTACCCGCCAGCACCGTCCACCTCGGACAAATAGGAAATATTGTTTGTGCTACAGAGTGATTGTGGCAATGGATCTAGCTAATGGGATTATAAATGTGTGTTGGCCTCTTTAAAAAAAAAAAAATATTTCACCTTTATTTAACCAGGTAAGCCAGTTGAAAACAAGTTCTCATTTACAACTGCGACCTGGCCAAGATAAAGCAAAGCAGTGCGATAAAAACAACAACACAGAGTTACATATGGAATAAACAAAACGTACAGTCAATAACACAATAGAAAATCTATATACAGTGTGTGCAAATGTAGTAAGTTATGGAGGTAAGGCAATAAATAGGCCATAGTGCAAAATAATTACAATTTAGTCTTAACACTGGAATGATAGATGTGCGGAAGATGATGTGCAAATACAGATACTGGGGTGCAAATGAGCAAAATAAATAATAATGTAAATAACAATATGGGAATGAGGTAGTTGGGTGGGCTAATTACAGATGGGCAGTGTACAGGTGCAGTGATCGGTAAGCTGCTCTGACAACTGATGCTTAAAGTTTGTGAGGGAGATAAGAGTCTCCAGCTTCAGAGATATTTGCAGTTTGTTCCAGTCATTTGCAGCAGAGAACTGGAAGGAATGGCGGCCAAAGGAGGTGTTGGCTTTGGGGATGACCAGTGAGATATACCTGCTGGAATGCATACTACGGGTGGGTGTTGCTATGGTGACCAATGATCTACGATAAGGCGGGGATTTGCCTAGAAGTGATTTATAGATGACCTGGAGCCAGTGGGTTTGGTGACGAATATGTAGTGAGGGCCAGCCAACGAGAGCGTACAGGTCACAATGGTGGGTAGTATATGGGGCTTTGGTGACAAAACGGATGGCACTGTGATAGACTACATCCAATTTGCTGACTAGAGTGTTGGAGGCCATTTTGTAAATGACATCGCCGAAGTCAAGGATCGGTAGGATAGTCCGTTTTACGAGGGCATGTTTAGCAGCATGAGTGAAGGAGGCTTTGTTGCGAAATAGGAAGCAGATTCTAGATTTAACTTTTGATTGGAGATGCTTAATGTGAGTCTGGAAGGAGAGTTTACGGTCTAACCAGACACCTAGGTATTTGTAGTTGTCCACATATTCTAAGTCAGACCCACCGAGAGTAGTGATTCTAGTCAGGTGGGCGGGTGCCAGCAGCGTTCGATTGAAGAGCATGCATTTAGTTTTACTAGCGTTTAAGAGCAGTTGGAGGCCACGGAAGGAGTGTTGTATGGCATTGAAGCTTGTTTGGAGGTTTGTTAACACAGTGTCCAATGAAGGGCCAGATGTATACAAAATTGTGTCGTCTGCGTAGAGGTGGATCTGAGAGTCACCAGCAGCAAGAGCGACATCATTGATATACACAGAGAATAGAGTCGGCCCGAGAATTGAACCCTGTGGCACCCCCATAGAGACTGTATGGCAATAAATTATGTATCATTAAGGCAAAATGTTGGGAAATGTCAAAGGTAAAATATAGTAAACATGATTTACATTTTGTAATCCAGATGCATGCTCAAAAACGGAATATAGCCAATACAGTGGGTAAACATAACTTAATGTATGTATGTGTAATGAGATTAGGGAAAGGGTCTGCTACCAATATAATGAGATTAGGGAAAGGGTCTGCTACCAATATAATGAGATTAGGGAAAGGGTCTGCTACCAGTATAATGAGATTAGGGAAAGGGTCTGCTACCAATATAATGAGATTAGGGAAAGGGTCTGCTACCAATATAATGAGATTAGGGAAAGGGTCTGCTACCAATATAATGAGATTAGGGAAAGGGTCTGCTACCAATATAATGAGATTAGGGAAAGGGTCTGCTACCAATGTAATGAGATTAGGGAAGAGGCTTCCTATGGAAAAGCGCCCATGGCCTTTTGAAGTAAACCACATGTGACATCTGGACATTCAAAGATAAGGGTAGAGTGGCACTAAAATGAGTTAATAATTTGCCCTAAGGGGAGGGACTGTATATGCTATGTAACATGATTATGCGTTTGTGTATAAAAGGGAGCTCTAAGCTAAAGGAAGACAGTTGTTCCATGGAGCAAGCTCGGCTTTGTTATGCAAATAATAAAGTATAATTCTTAGATTCACAAGCTCCGATGTCTTGAGAGACATTTTTGAGTTGACTATTTTTGAGTCAAATATTTCTACGACAACTGCCAGAGGTCCAGACAACAGGCCCTCCGATTTAACACATTGAACTCTATCTGAGAAGTAGTTGGTGAACCAGGCAAGGCAGTAATTTGAGAAACCAAGGCTATTTAGTCTGCCAACAGGAATGCGGTGATTGACAGAGTCGAAAGCCTTGGCCAGGTCGATGAAGACGGCTGCACAGTACTGTCTTTTATCGATCGCGGTTATACTATCGTTTAGGACCTTAAGCGTGGCTGAGGTGCACCCATGACCAGCTTGGAAACCAGATTGCATAGCGGAAAAGGTACGGTGGGATTCGAAATGGTCGGTGATCTGTTTGTTAACTTGGCTTTCAAAAACTTTAGAAAGGCAGGGCAGGATGGATATAGGTCTGTAACAGTTTGGATCTAGAGTGTCACCCCCTTTGAAGAGGGGGATGACCGCGGCAGCTTTCCAATCTCTGGGGATCTCAGACGATACGAAAGAGAGGTTGAACAGGCTAGTAATAGGGGTTGCCACAATTTCGGCGGCTAATTTTAGAAAGAAAGAGTCCAGATTGTCTAGCCCAGCTGATTTGTAGGGGTCCAGATTTTGCAGCTCTTTCAGGACATCAGCTATCTGAATTTGTGTGAAGGAGAAGCGGGGGGGGCATGGGCAAGTTGCAGCGGAGGGTGCAGAGCTGGTGGCCGGGGTAAGGGTAGCCAGGTGGAAAGCATGTCCAGCCGTAGCAAAATCCTTATTGAAATGCTCGATTATTGCAGTGGGTAGCTGGGAGGAGGTGCTCTTAATCTCCATGGATTTTACAGTGTCCCAAAACTTTTTGGAGTTAGTGTTACAGGATGCACATTTCTGTTTGAAAAAGCTAGCCTTTGCTTTCCTAACTGATTGTGTATATTGGTTCCTGACTTCCCTGAAAAGTTGCATATCGCGGGGGCTGTTCGATGCTAATGCAGTACGCCACAGGATGTTTTTGTGCTGCAGTCAAGTCTGGGGTGAACCAGGGGCTATATCTATTTTTAGTTCTGAATTTTTTGAATGTGGCATGCTTATTTAAGATGGAGAGGAAAGCACTTTTATAGAACATCCAGGCATCCTCTACTGACAGAATGAGGTCAATATCGATCCATGATACCCGGGCCAGGTCAATTAGAAAGGCCTGCTCGCTGAAGTGTTTTAGGGAGCGTTTGACAGTGATGAGGGGTGGTTGTTTGACCGCGGACCCATTACGGACGCAGGCAATTTTTTTATTTATTTTATATTTTATTTCACCAGTTAAGCCAGTTGAGAACAAGTTCTCATTTACAACTGCGACCTGGCCAAGATAAAGCAAAGCAGTGCGATAAAAACAACAACACAGAGTTACATATGGGGTAAAACAAAACATAAAGTCAAAAATACAACAGAAAATATATATACAGTGTGTTCAAATGTAGCGAGTTATGGAGGTAAGGCAATAAATAGGCCATAGTGCAAAATAATTACAATTGGTATTAACACTGGAATGATAGATGTGCAAGAGATGATGTGCAAATAGAGATACTGGGGTGCAAATGAGCAAAATAAATGGGGATGAGGTAGTTGGGAGGGCTTATTTCAGTGAGGCAGTGATTGCTGAGATCCTGGTTGAAGACAGCGGAGGTGTATTTAGCGGGTAAATTAGTCAGGATGATATCTATGAGGGTGCCCATGTTTACGGATTTAGGGTTGTACCTGGTAGGTTCGTTGATAATTTGTGTGAGATTGAGGGCATCTAGTTTAAATTGTAGTACGGCAGGGGTGTTGAACATATCCCAGTTTAGGTCACCAAGCAGTATGAACTCTGAGGATAGATGGGGGGCAAGCAATTCACATATGGTGTCCAGGGCACAACTGGGGGCTGAGGGGGGTCTGTAGCAAGCGGCAAAAGTGAGAGACTTATTTCTGGAAAGGTGGATTTATAGAAGTAGAAGCTCAAACTGTTTGGGCACAGACCTGGATAGTATGATAGAGCTCTGCAGGCTATCTCTACAGTAGATTGCAACTCCGCCCCTTTTGGCAGTTCTATCTAGACGGAAAATGTTGTAGTTCGGAATGGAAATTTCCGAATTTTTGGTGGCCTTCCTAAGCCAGGATTCAGACACTGCTAGAACATCAGGGTTGGCGGAGTGTGCTAACGCAGTGAATAACTCAAACTTACGGTTACAGAAGTCAACAAATGATAGCGCCTGGGGGGTAGGAGTGATACTGGGGGTTACAGGGCCTGGGTTAACCTCTACATCACCAGAGGAACAGAGGAGGAATATAATAAGGATACGGCTAAAGGCTTTAAGAACTGGTCTTCTAGTGCGTTGGGTACAGAGAAAGGGGGCAGATTTCCGGGCATTGTAGAATAGATTCAGGGCATTATGTACAGACAAGGATATGGAAGGATATGAGTACAGTTGAGGTACACCTAAGCATTGGGTAACTATGAAAGAGATAGCGTCACTGGAGGTACCGATTGAGCCGGTCTCCGCGTGTATGGGGGGTGGGACAAAGGAGCTCTCTGAGGCTGGTTGAGCTGAACTTGGGAATCTACAGTGAAATTGTATAATAAGAACTAACCCAAACAGCAATAGGCTAGGCATATTGACATGGGAGAGAGGCATAACGCAATCACCGGTGTTATTCGAGAGGGCTAAGACAACAACTGGTAATGGCGATGAAAGTTTGGGCTGAGGCTAAACAGATAAACAGGATAGAGTACCGTGTAAAGGAACAGTCCAGCAGGCATTAGCTGTGTAGCTGAGTGATCGTAAGGTCCAGTGAACAGCACTAAGTAAGTCCGGGGGCAGTTCGTAGGCTGCTAAAGCACAGGCAAGCAGGAGGCACGGCTGTTGATTGCGCATGCTAGCGGGTCGGGGCTAGCAGATGGATCTTCGTGGTCATCGCCTGTTGAAACCACATCAGACGTTACGTCGGCAGACCAGATGTGATGGATCTGCGGGGCTCCATGTCAACACTAGGAGGTCCCGTCCGGTTGACAGAGAGGTAGATAGCCGGGAGATGGGCTCAAGGCTAGCTCAAGTCAGCCAGCCGGGATGACTGGCTGGCTGACTGGCTGGCTATCTGGCTGACTGGCTGGCTGGCTGGCTGACTGGCTGGCTGGCTGACTGGCTTACTGGCTGGCTGACTGGCTGGCAACCTGACAAGGACATCCTGCTGACTGGCTGGCTGGCTGGCTGGCTGACTGGCTGACTGGCTGACTGGCTGACTGGCAGGCAGGCTGGCTGACTGGCTGAATGGCTGACTGGCTGGCTGGCTGACTGACTGACTGACTGACTGGCTGACTGGCTGACTGACTGGCTGACTGGCTGACTGGCTGGCTGACTGGCTGACTTGCTGACTAGCTGGCTGGCTGACTGGCTGACTGGCTGACTAGCTGGATGGCTGACTGGCTGACTGACTGGCTGACTGGCTGGCTGAATGGCCGGCCGGCTGACTGACTGGCTGGCTGACTTGCTGGCTGGCTGACTGGCTGGCTGGCTGACTGGCTGGCTGGCTGACTGACTGGCTGGCTGACTTGCTAGTTGTTGGAGCTGAGGATAAGAAAGCCTCTCTCTGCCTCGCAGCCTCTTGGGTCAGGCTAATTAAAATTCAAATGGCTTCTCAGTCAGATGCAGATTACTTTAATGGGGGAGTTGGAGCTGGGCTGGGGGAAAGGGGGGAGGAGGAGGAGGAGAGCGATAGAGCTGGGTTGGGGGAGAGGGGGGAGGAGGAGAGAGGGGTTGGGGGAGAGGAGGAGAGAGGGGGGGCGATGGAGCTGGGCTGGAGGAGTGGGGGGAGGAGGAGCGAGGGGGAGGGGGAGGAGGAGAGAGCGATAGAGCTGGGCTGGGGGAGGAGTGAGAGAGGGGAGGAGAGAGGGGGGAGGAGAGCACAGGAGGCCAGTGGCACCTTAATTGGGGAGAATGGGCTCGTGGTAATGGCTGGAGCAGAATCAGTGGAATGGTATCAAATACAGCAAACACATGGTTTCCAGGTCTTTGATGCCATTCCATTTGCTCCGTTGCGGCCATTATTATGAGCAATTCTACACTCAGCAGCCTCCTGTGGAGGAGAGGGGGGAGGGAGATGGAGCGGGACTGGATGTCCAGGGGAGGCGGAGGGGTGTCGCGGGGGATGGCATCAGCCAGGGGACCAGGAGCCACCAGCCTGAGGAGGGAAACATGAAGAGGGTGAGATCCGGTAGTTGGCAGGGAGTTGTAGACGATAAGTTACCTCATTGAACCTCCGGCGGACCTTAAATGGCCCCACAAACCGGGGCCTCAGCCCTTTTGGAGAGCCTCCTGGATGTACTCCTCCATGGCCTCGGTCTCAGCCACCGACAGAGGGTAGACGTGGCTGCGCGGCGGAGCGGCGGCGCAGAGCCTTCTAGCAGGTCTATGGCACAGTCCCATGGGCTATGAGGAGGGAGACAGGTGGCTTGGGTCTTGGAGAACACCTCCCGGAGATCCTGATAAACCTCCTGGATGTCGGGCTGGAGGGCAACCACAGTTCTATCAAACAACGTGGAACCGAAGGGCAAGGGAAAGTAAGCATTTCACTGTAAGGTCTACACCTGTTGTGTTCGGCGCATGTGGAAAATAACATTTGATTTGATTTGCAAGCAGGTCCTCCGGCATCCGAGTGACCAGTCTGTGATTTCCATCCTCGACCAGGAGATGGTGGGGTCATGACGTTGGAGCCACGGGAGGCCGAGGATGACTTTGTGCACTGGTGCAGTGGTGATGAGGAAGGGAAGACTTTCCTGGTGCATGGATCCCACGGTGAAAGTGAGTGGTGCTGTGACGTGTGTGATAATGACGGATCCCACTGGTCGATTATCCAGGGCGTGGACCTGAAGAGGAGAGCGGGTACTGAGGAGATATTCATGGAGGAGACGAAGGCCTGGTCGATGAAATTCCCCGCGGCACAGGAATCCACTAGAGCGGTAGAAACGACACAAGGGACAGCCAACCAGTGAAATGGAAACCAGGAACGGTTTGACGGAAAACAATGATGATGGAGTACTCATGCCTTTCCCTTCTGGCCACAATAGGCGACGCTGCTCTGCTGCTTCCACATGTGGAGGAAGTATTCTGTTACGTAAATGCCGGGAGTCAGGACGCAGGCGCAGAAGGTGAGTTAAATAATCATAAATGCAGATAAACAAAAGAAGAGAAGCATACAGAACGTGAATCAAAGCAGTACTACCTAGTGACTGATGGCTACTGACGGCTAAATAAAGGGAGAGTAATCAAGGAAATAATGATGTCCAGGTGTGCGTAATAATGGGGAGAAGGTGTGTGTAATGGTGGTTGCCAGGGCTGGTGGTTAGTAGACCGGCAATGTTGAGAGCCGGAGCGGGGGAGCGGGATTAGGCGTGACAAACAGTAATGTTCGGGCTTTGTAAACGAAAAGAGCGTAATCATGTGATCTACGTGACTTTAAAATCTGACAAGGACAGCCTTTAGACTCTTCAGCCTGACAAGGACAGCCTTTAGACTCTTCAGCCTGACTAAGACAGCCTTTAGACTCTTCAGCCTGACAAGGACAGCCTTTAGACTCTTCAGCCTGACAAAGACAGACTTTAGACTCTTCAGCCTGACAAGGACAGCCTTTAGACTCTTCAGCCTGACTAAGACAGCCTTTAGACTCTTCAGCCTGACAAGGACAGCCTACTCTTCCTGGGGTTTATTATGGATCCCCATTAGTTCCTGCCAAGGCAGCAGCTACTCTTCCTGGGGTTTATTATGGATCCCCATTAGTTCCTGCCAAGGCAGCAGCTACTCTTCCTGGGGTTTGTTATGGATCCCCATTAGTTCCTGCCAAGGCAGCAACTACTCTTCCTGGGGTTTATTATGGATCCCCATTAGTTCCTGCCAAGGCAGCAGGTACTCTTCCTGGGGTTTGTTATGGATCCCCATTAGTTCCTGCCAAGGTAGCAGGTACTCTTCCTGGGGTTTATTATGGCTCCCCGTTAGTTCCTGCCAAGTGTCACGATCGTCTAATGAGGGAGACCAAGGCGCAGCGTTGCGGGTGAACATATTGATATTTATTTTCTAGATCACACGATCAAAACAAAGAACGAAACGTGAAGTCCTTCGATACACAACCAAAAGGAACAAGAAACCACAAAACACAAAGTGCAAGACAAACAGTTAAATATGGCTCCCAATCAGAGACACCCAGCTGACACTCGTTGCCTCTGATTGGGAGTCACTCAGCCCAACATAGAAAATTAAACATAGACTTACACACCCTGGCTCAACATAACATAGTCCCCAGAGCCAGGGCGTGACAGTACCCCCCCCCAAAGGCGCGGACTCCGGCCGCGCCAAACAACCACAACAGGGGAGGGACCGGGTGGGCACTCCGCCTCGGCGGCGGATCCGGCTCCGGACATGACCCAGGCACGGGTTGTGCTGGACTGACGACGCACACCCCTGGCTTGCTGCGTGGAGGAGGAACAGGCCGGACCGGGCTGACGAAGCGCACCCCTGACTTGGTGCGGGGAGCAGGAATGAGCCGGACCGGGCTGACGACGCGCACCACTGACCCGGTGCGGGGAGCTTGGACGGGCCGGACCGGGCTGACGAAACGCACCATAGACTTGGTGCGGAGAGCAGGCACGGGCCGTGCCGGACTGACGACGCACACCACTGGCTTGGTGCGGGAAGCTTGGATGGGCCGGACTGGGCTGGCGACGCGCACCACAGACTTGGTGCGGAGAGCAGGAACGGGCCGGGCTGGGCTGTCGACGCACACCGTAGGTTTGGTGCGGGGAGCAGGAATAGACCGGGCTGGGCTGGCGACGCACACCGTAGGCTTTGTGCGTGGAGCAGGGACAGGCCGGGCTGGGCTGTCGACGCACACCACTGACTTGGTGGGAATGGCAGGAACAGGCCGGGCTGGGCTGACGACGCGCACCACTGACTTGGTGGGAATGGCAGGAACAGGCCGGGCCGGGCTGACGACGCGCACCACTGACTTGGTGGGAATGGCAGGAACAGGCCGGGCTGGGCTGACGACGCGCACCACTGACTTGGTGGGAATGGCAGGAACAGGCCGGACCGTACTGGGGACACACACCACTGGCCCCACGCAGGGATCAGGAACGGGCCGGACCGGACTGGTAACACACCCCAGTACCTCTCGCCGTGCCTCCACACTTTCCCTCTCCTCTGTGCCCAGTGGCCCCCTTAACCTGGCGGCCTTCTCTGCCAACGCTTTGCACCGCTCTAACCCGTACACCTGCTGCCCCGACGTCGTGAGCCCCCCCCTAAAAATTTCCTGGGGGTCTCTCCTCCCTCTTGCCAGACTCGCAATCATCTGCTCCCACGTCCATCCTCTCTCCTCGTCACGCTGCTTGATCCAGTCGAGGTTGCCACGGAGATCTGCCAGCGATGGCTCCTGAACACGCTGCTTGGTCTGGTTAAGGTGGTTTCTTCTGTCACGATCGTCTAATGAGGGAGACCAAGGCGCAGCGTTGCGGGTGAACATATTGATATTTATTTTCTAGATCACACGATCAAAACAAAGAACGAAACGTGAAGTCCTTCGATACACAACCAAAAGGAACAAGAAACCACAAAACACAAAGTGCAAGACAAACAGTTAAATATGGCTCCCAATCAGAGACACCCAGCTGACACTCGTTGCCTCTGATTGGGAGTCACTCAGCCCAACATAGAAAATTAAACATAGACTTACACACCCTGGCTCAACATAACATAGTCCCCAGAGCCAGGGCGTGACACCAAGGTAGCAGGTACTCTTCCTGGGGTTTATTATGGCTCCCCGTTAGTTCCTGCCAAGGTAGCAGCTATTCTTCCTGGGGTTTATTATGGATCCCCATTAGTTCCTGCCAAGGCAGCAGCTACTCTCCCTGGGGTCCAGCAAAATTAAGGCAGTTATACCATTTTAAAAACATTACAATACATTCACAACAGATTTCACAAAACTACCACATATCTACAACACAAAATCCATGTGTACATGTGTGTAGCGTGCATGGCTTATCATGTGTTGTGTGTCTGTGCCTGTGTGTATGTCTGTTCACAGTCCCTGCTGTTCCATAAGGTGTTTTTTAAGTCTGATTTTACTACTTGCATGAGTTACTTGATGTGGCATAGAGTTAGTACTCTGCGCTTCCTATAGTCTGTACTGGACTCCGGGATTGTGAAGAGACCTCTGGTGGCATGTCTTGTGGGGTATGCATGGGTGTCTGGGCTGTGTGCCAGCAGTTTAAATATACACCTTGGTGTATTCAGCTTGTCAACACTTCTTACAAAAACAAGTAGTGATTAAGTCAATCTCTCTTCCACTTTGAGCCAGGAGAGCTTGACATGCATATTATTAATTAGCTTTCAGTGTGAGGGCCAGCCGTGCTGCCCTGTTCTGTCATTTTCCTAAGTCCCTTTGTGGCACCTGACTATGCGACTGCACAGTAGTCCAGGTGTGACAAAACTATGGCCTGTAGGACCTGCCTTGTTGATAGTGTTGTTAAGAAGACAGAGCAACACTTTATTATGGACAGACTTCTCCCCATCTTACCCACTGTTGCATCCATATGTTTTGACGATGACAGTTTACAATCCAGGGTTACTCAAAGCAGTTTAGGCTCCTCAACTTGCTCAATATCCCATTATGCATTACAAGATTTAATTGAAGTTTATGGTTACGTGAATGATTTGTCCCAAATACATGCTTTTAGTTATTGAAATATTTAGTAGCAGCTTATTTTCTTGCCACCCATTCTGAGACTGACTGCAGCTCTTTGTTAAGTGTTGCAGTGATTTCACTCGCTGTTGAAGCTGACGCGGATAGTCGTGAGTCATCAGCATGCTCAAATGGGTATTCAATGTCTGCTTTTTTTTTTTTTTTTTTTTTTACCCATCTACCAATAGGTGCGCTTCTTTACGAGGCATTGGAACACCTCCCTGGGCTTTGTGGTTGAATCTGTGTTTGAAATTCACTGCTCAATTGAGGGATCTTACAGGTAATTGTATGTGTGGGGTACAGAGATGAGGTAGTCATTCATAAACCAATGTTGAACACGATTATTGCACTTATGTGACATGTTAAGCACATTTTTACTCCTGAACTTTAGGCTTGCCATAACAAAGGGCTTGAATACCTATTGACTCAAGACATTTCAGCTTTTCATTTTTTATTAATTTGTAAACATTTCTAAAAACATAATTCCACTTTGACATTATGGGGTATTGTGTGTGTAGACCAGTGACACAAAATCTCTATTTCATTCATTGTAAATTCAGGCTGTAACACATCAAAATGTGGAAAAAGGGTGTGAATACTTTCTGACGGCGCTGTATATAAAACATAAAGATTTGCATAATAGTCAAAATAAATGGTTGCCTAAAGTCGTCAGGATGTTGTGTCATTTTCTTGATGATGGGGGTGGGGGGGGGGGGGCAGACACCTGAGAGGATTGTGTTGATCATGTTCTTGATGATGTGGGGGGGGCAGACACCTGAGAGGAGTGTGTTGATCATGTTCTTGATGATGGGGGGTGGGGGGAGACACCTGAGAGGATTGTGTTGATCATGTTCTTGATGATGGGGGGGGCAGACACCTGAGAGGAGTGTGTTGATCATGTTCTTGATGATGTGGGGTGGGGGCAGACACCTGAGAGGAGTGTGTTGATCATGTTCTTGATGATGGGGGGGGGGGGGGGGGGGCAGACACCTGAGAGGAGTGTGTTGATCATGTTCTTGATGATGGGGGGGGGGGGGGGGGGGCAGACACCTGAGAGGAGTGTGTTGATCATGTTCTTGATGATGGAAGGGGGCAGACACATGAGAGGATTATGTTGATCATGTTCTTGATGATGGGGGGGGGCAGACACCTGAGAGGAGTGTGTTGATCATGTTCTTGATGATGGGGGGGGGGGGCAGACACCTGAGAGGAGTGTGTTGATCATGTCCTTGATGGGGGGGGGGGGGGAGGCAGACACCTGAGAGGATTGTGTTGATCATGTTCTTGACGGTGGGGGGGGGGCAGACACGTGAGAGGATTGAGTTGATCATGTTCTTGATGATGGGGGGGGCAGACACCTGAGAGGAGTGTGTAGATCATGTTCTTGATGATGGGGGGGGGGGGGGGGGGGGGGCAGACACCTGAGAGGAGTGTGTTGATCATGTTCTTGATGATGGGGGGGGGGGGGCAGACACGTGAGAGGAGTGTGTTGATCATGTTCTTGATGATGGGGGGGCAGACACCTGAGAGGAGTGTGTTGATCATGTTCTTGATGATGGGGGGAGGGAGGGCAGACACCTGAGAGGAGTGTGTTGATCATGTTCTTGATGATGGGGGGGGCAGACACCTGAGAGGAGTGTGTTGATCATGTTCTTGATGATGGGGGGGGGGGGGGGGCAGACACCTGAGAGGATTGAGTTGATCATGTTCTTGATGATGGAAGGGGGCAGACACCTGAGAGGAGTGTGTTGATCATGTTCTTGATGATGAGGGGGGCAGACACCTGAGAGGAATGTGTTGATCATGTTCTTGATGATGGGGGGGGGCAGACACCTGAGAGGTTTGAGTTGATCATGTTCTTGATGATGGAAGGGGGCAGACACCTGAGAGGAGTGTGTTGATCATTTTCTTGATGATGGGGGGGTGGGGGGGGGGGGCAGAAACCTGAGAGGATTGTGTTGATCATTTTCTTGATGATGGGGGGGGGGGGGGGGGGGGCAGACACCTGAGAGGATTGTGTTGATCATGTTCTTGATGATGGGGGGTGGGGGCATACACCTGAGAGGAGTGTGTTGATCATTTTCTTGATGATGGGGGGGGGGGGCAGACACCTGAGAGGATTGTGTTGATCATGTTCTTGATGATGGAGGGGGCAGACACCTGAGAGGATTGTGTTGATCATGTTCTTGATGATGGGGGGTGGGGGCAGACACCTGAGAGGATTTTGTTGATCATGTTCTTGATGATGGAGGGGGCAGACACCTGAGAGGAGTGTGTTGATCATGTTCTTGATGATGGGGGGGGGGGGGCAGACACCTGAGAGGATTGAGTTGATCATGTTCTTGATGATGGAAGGGGGCAGACACCTGAGAGGAGTGTGTTGATCATGTTCTTGATGATGGGGGGGGGGCAGACACCTGAGAGGTTTGAGTTGATCATGTTCTTGATGATGGAAGGGGGCAGACACCTAAGAGGAGTGTGTTGATCATTTTCTTGATGATGGGGGGGGGGGGGCAGACACCTGAGAGGATTGTGTTGATCATTTTCTTGATGATGGGGGGGGGGGGGGCAGACACCTGAGAGGATTGTGTTGATCATGTTCTTGATGATGGAGGGGGCAGACACCTGAGAGGATTGTGTTGATCATGTTCTTGATGATGGGGGGTGGGGGTAGACACCTGAGAGGAGTGTGTTGATCATGTTCTTGATGATGGAGGGGGCAGACACCTGAGAGGAGTGTGTTGATATCATGTTCTTGATGATGGGGGGGCAGACACCTGAGAGGATTGTGTTGATCATGTTCTTGATGATGGGGGGTGGGGGCAGACACCTGAGAGGAGTGTGTTGATCATGTTCTTGATGATGGGGGGGGGGGCAGACACCTGAGAGGATTGAGTTGATCATGTTCTTGATGATGGAAGGGGGCAGACACCTGAGAGGATTGTGTTGATCATGTTCTTGATGATGGGGGGGGCAGACACCTGAGAGGAGTGTGTTGATCATGTTCTTGATGATGTGGGGGGGGCAGACACCTGAGAGGAGTGTGTTGATCATGTTCTTGATGATGGGGGGGGCAGACACCTGAGAGGAGTGTGTTGATCATGTTCTTGATGATGGGGGGTGGGGGCAGACACCTGAGAGGAGTGTGTTGATCATGTTCTTGATGATGGGGGGTGGGGGCAGACACCTGAGAGGAGTGTGTTGATCATGTTCTTGATGATGGGGGGGCAGACACCTGAGAGGAGTGTGTTGATCATGTTCTTGATGATGGGGGGAGGGAGGGCAGACACCTGAGAGGAGTGTGTTGATCATGTTCTTGATGATGGGGGGGGCAGACACCTGAGAGGAGTGTGTTGATCATGTTCTTGATGATGGGGGGGGGGGGGGGGGCAGACACCTGAGAGGATTGAGTTGATCATGTTCTTGATGATGGAAGGGGGCAGACACCTGAGAGGAGTGTGTTGATCATGTTCTTGATGATGAGGGGGGCAGACACCTGAGAGGAATGTGTTGACCATGTTCTTGATGATGGGGGGGGGCAGACACCTGAGAGGTTTGAGTTGATCATGTTCTTGATGATGGAAGGGGGCAGACACCTGAGAGGAGTGTGTTGATCATTTTCTTAATGATGGGGGGGTGGGGGGGGGGCAGAAACCTGAGAGGATTGTGTTGATCATTTTCTTGATGATGGGGGGGGGGGGGGCAGACACCTGAGAGGATTGTGTTGATCATGTTCTTGATGATGGAGGGGGCAGACACCTGAGAGGATTGTGTTGATCATGTTCTTGATGATGGGGGGTGGGGGCAGACACCTGAGAGGATTTTGTTGATCATTTTCTTGATGATGGGGGGGTGGGGGGGGGGCAGAAACCTGAGAGGATTGTGTTGATCATTTTCTTGATGATGGGGGGGGGGGGGGGCAGACACCTGAGAGGATTGTGTTGATCATGTTCTTGATGATGGAGGGGGCAGACACCTGAGAGGATTGTGTTGATCATGTTCTTGATGATGGGGGGTGGGGGCAGACACCTGAGAGGATTTTGTTGATCATGTTCTTGATGATGGAGGGGGCAGACACCTGAGAGGAGTGTGTTGATCATGTTCTTGATGATGGGGGGGGGGGTGGCAGACACCTGAGAGGATTGAGTTGATCATGTTCTTGATGATGGAAGGGGGCAGACACCTGAGAGGAGTGTGTTGATCATGTTCTTGATGATGGGGGGGGGCAAACACCTGAGAGGTTTGAGTTGATCATGTTCTTGATGATGGAAGGGGGCAGACACCTAAGAGGAGTGTGTTGATCATTTTCTTGATGATGGGGGGGGGGGGGGGGGGCAGACACCTGAGAGGATTGTGTTGATCATTTTCTTGATGATGGGGGGGGGGGGGGCAGACACCTGAGAGGATTGTGTTGATCATGTTCTTGATGATGGAGGGGGCAGACACCTGAGAGGATTGTGTTGATCATGTTCTTGATGATGGGGGGTGGGGGCAGACACCTGAGAGGATTTTGTTGATCATGTTCTTGATGATGGGGGGTGGGGGCAGACACCTGAGAGGAGTGTGTTGATCATGTTCTTGATGATGGAGGGGGCAGACACCTGAGAGGATTGTGTTGATATCATGTTCTTGATGATGGGGGGGGCAGACACCTGAGAGGATTGTGTTGATCATGTTCTTGATGATGGGGGGTTGGGGGCAGACACCTGAGAGGAGTGTGTTGATCATGTTCTTGATGATGGGGGGGGGGGGGGGCAGACACCTGAGAGGATTGAGTTGATCATGTTCTTGATGATGGAAGGGGGCAGACACCTGAGAGGATTGTGTTGATCATGTTCTTGATGATGGGGGGGGCAGACACCTGAGAGGAGTGTGTTGATCATGTTCTTGATGATGTGGGGGGGGCAGACACCTGAGAGGAGTGTGTTGATCATGTTCTTGATGATGGGGGGGGCAGACACCTGAGAGGAGTGTGTTGATCATGTTCTTGATGATGGGGGGTGGGGGCAGACACCTGAGAGGAGTGTGTTGATCATGTTCTTGATGATGGGGGGTGGGGGCAGACACCTGAGAGGAGTGTGTTGATCATGTTCTTGATGATGGGGGGGGGGGGGGGCAGACACCTGAGAGGAGTGTGTTGATCATGTTCTTGATGATGGGTGGGGGGGGGGGGGGAAGACACCTGAGAGGAGTGTGTTGATCACGTTCTTGATGATGGAAGGGGGCAGACACCTGAGAGGATTATGTTGATCATGTTCTTGATGATGGGGGGTGGGGGCAGACACCTGAGAGGATTTTGTTGATCATGTTCTTGATGATGGGGGGTGGGGGCAGACACCTGAGAGGAGTGTGTTGATCATGTTCTTGATGATGGAGGGGGCAGACACCTGAGAGGATTGTGTTGATATCATGTTCTTGATGATGGGGGGGGCAGACACCTGAGAGGATTGTGTTGATCATGTTCTTGATGATGGGGGGTGGGGGCAGACACCTGAGAGGAGTGTGTTGATCATGTTCTTGATGATGGGGGGGGGGGGGGGCAGACACCTGAGAGGATTGAGTTGATCATGTTCTTGATGATGGAAGGGGGCAGACACCTGAGAGGATTGTGTTGATCATGTTCTTGATGATGGGGGGGGGCAGACACCTGAGAGGAGTGTGTTGATCATGTTCTTGATGATGTGGGGGGGGCAGACACCTGAGAGGAGTGTGTTGATCATGTTCTTGATGATGGGGGGTGGGGGCAGACACCTGAGAGGAGTGTGTTGATCATGTTCTTGATGATGGGGGGTGGGGGCAGACACCTGAGAGGAGTGTGTTGATCATGTTCTTGATGATGGGGGGTGGGGGCAGACACCTGAGAGGAGTGTGTTGATCATGTTCTTGATGATGGGGGGGGGGGGGCAGACACCTGAGAGGAGTGTGTTGATCATGTTCTTGATGATGGGTGGGGAAGGGGGCAGACACCTGAGAGGAGTGTGTTGATCATGTTCTTGATGATGGAAGGGGGCAGACACCTGAGAGGATTATGTTGATCATGTTCTTGATGATGGGGGGGGCAGACACCTGAGAGGAGTGTGTTGATCATGTTCTTGATGATGGGGGGGAGCAGACGCCTGAGAGGAGTGTGTTGATCATGTTCTTGATGATGGGGGGGGCAGACACCTGAGAGGAGTGTGTTGATCATGTTCTTGATGATGGGGGGGGGGGGGGGGGGCAGACACTTGAGAGGAGTGTAATGATCATTTTCTTGATGATGGAAGGGGGCAGACACCTGAGAGGGTTATGTTGATCATGTTCTTGATGATGGGGGGGCAGACACCTGAGAGGATTGTGTTGATCATGTCCTTGATGATGGGGGGGGGGGGCAGACACCTGAGAGGATTGTGTTGATCATGTTCTTGGCGATGGGGGGGCAGACACGTGAGAGGATTGAGTTGATCATGTTCTTGATGATAGGGGGGCAGACACCTGAGAGGAGTGTGTTGATCATGTTCTTGATGATGGGGGGGGGGGGCAGACACCTGAGAGGATTGTGTTGATCATGTTCTTGATGATGGGGGGGGCAGACACCTGAGAGGATTGAGTTGATCATGTTCTTGATGATGGAAGGGGGCAGACACCTGAGAGGAGTGTGTTGATCATGTTCTTGATGATGGGGGGGGGGGGGGGGCAGACACCTGAGAGGATTGAGTTGATCATGTTCTTGATGATGGGGGGGGCAGACACCTGAGAGGAGTGTGTTGATCATGTCCTTGATGATGGGGGGGGGGGGGGGGGCAGACACCTGAGAGGATTGTGTTGATCATGTTCTTGACGATGGGGGGGCAGACACGTGAGAGGCTTGAGTTGATCATGTTCTTGATGATGGAAGGGGGCAGACACCTGAGAGGAGTGTGTTGATCATTTTCTTGATGATGGGGGGGGGGGGCAGACACCTGAGAGGAGTGTGTTGATCATGTTCTTGATGATGGGGGGTGGGGGCAGACACCTGAGAGGAGTGTGTTGATCATGTTCTTGATGATGGGGGGGCAGACACCTGAGAGGAGTGTGTTGATCATGTTCTTGATGATGGGGGGAGGGAGGGCAGACACCTGAGAGGAGTGTGTTGATCATGTTCTTGATGATGGGGGGGGCAGACACCTGAGAGGAGTGTGTTGATCATGTTCTTGATGATGGGGGGGGGGGGGGGGGGCAGACACCTGAGAGGATTGAGTTGATCATGTTCTTGATGATGGAAGGGGGCAGACACCTGAGAGGAGTGTGTTGATCATGTTCTTGATGATGAGGGGGGCAGACACCTGAGAGGAATGTGTTGACCATGTTCTTGATGATGGGGGGGGGCAGACACCTGAGAGGTTTGAGTTGATCATGTTCTTGATGATGGAAGGGGGCAGACACCTGAGAGGAGTGTGTTGATCATTTTCTTAATGATGGGGGGGTGGGGGGGGGGCAGAAACCTGAGAGGATTGTGTTGATCATTTTCTTGATGATGGGGGGGGGGGGGGCAGACACCTGAGAGGATTGTGTTGATCATGTTCTTGATGATGGAGGGGGCAGACACCTGAGAGGATTGTGTTGATCATGTTCTTGATGATGGGGGGTGGGGGCAGACACCTGAGAGGATTTTGTTGATCATTTTCTTGATGATGGGGGGGTGGGGGGGGGGCAGAAACCTGAGAGGATTGTGTTGATCATTTTCTTGATGATGGGGGGGGGGGGGGGCAGACACCTGAGAGGATTGTGTTGATCATGTTCTTGATGATGGAGGGGGCAGACACCTGAGAGGATTGTGTTGATCATGTTCTTGATGATGGGGGGTGGGGGCAGACACCTGAGAGGATTTTGTTGATCATGTTCTTGATGATGGAGGGGGCAGACACCTGAGAGGAGTGTGTTGATCATGTTCTTGATGATGGGGGGGGGGGTGGCAGACACCTGAGAGGATTGAGTTGATCATGTTCTTGATGATGGAAGGGGGCAGACACCTGAGAGGAGTGTGTTGATCATGTTCTTGATGATGGGGGGGGGCAAACACCTGAGAGGTTTGAGTTGATCATGTTCTTGATGATGGAAGGGGGCAGACACCTAAGAGGAGTGTGTTGATCATTTTCTTGATGATGGGGGGGGGGGGGGGGGGCAGACACCTGAGAGGATTGTGTTGATCATTTTCTTGATGATGGGGGGGGGGGGGGCAGACACCTGAGAGGATTGTGTTGATCATGTTCTTGATGATGGAGGGGGCAGACACCTGAGAGGATTGTGTTGATCATGTTCTTGATGATGGGGGGTGGGGGCAGACACCTGAGAGGATTTTGTTGATCATGTTCTTGATGATGGGGGGTGGGGGCAGACACCTGAGAGGAGTGTGTTGATCATGTTCTTGATGATGGAGGGGGCAGACACCTGAGAGGATTGTGTTGATATCATGTTCTTGATGATGGGGGGGGCAGACACCTGAGAGGATTGTGTTGATCATGTTCTTGATGATGGGGGGTTGGGGGCAGACACCTGAGAGGAGTGTGTTGATCATGTTCTTGATGATGGGGGGGGGGGGGGGCAGACACCTGAGAGGATTGAGTTGATCATGTTCTTGATGATGGAAGGGGGCAGACACCTGAGAGGATTGTGTTGATCATGTTCTTGATGATGGGGGGGGCAGACACCTGAGAGGAGTGTGTTGATCATGTTCTTGATGATGTGGGGGGGGCAGACACCTGAGAGGAGTGTGTTGATCATGTTCTTGATGATGGGGGGGGCAGACACCTGAGAGGAGTGTGTTGATCATGTTCTTGATGATGGGGGGTGGGGGCAGACACCTGAGAGGAGTGTGTTGATCATGTTCTTGATGATGGGGGGTGGGGGCAGACACCTGAGAGGAGTGTGTTGATCATGTTCTTGATGATGGGGGGGGGGGGGGGCAGACACCTGAGAGGAGTGTGTTGATCATGTTCTTGATGATGGGTGGGGGGGGGGGGGGCAGACACCTGAGAGGAGTGTGTTGATCACGTTCTTGATGATGGAAGGGGGCAGACACCTGAGAGGATTATGTTGATCATGTTCTTGATGATGGGGGGTGGGGGCAGACACCTGAGAGGATTTTGTTGATCATGTTCTTGATGATGGGGGGTGGGGGCAGACACCTGAGAGGAGTGTGTTGATCATGTTCTTGATGATGGAGGGGGCAGACACCTGAGAGGATTGTGTTGATATCATGTTCTTGATGATGGGGGGGGCAGACACCTGAGAGGATTGTGTTGATCATGTTCTTGATGATGGGGGGTGGGGGCAGACACCTGAGAGGAGTGTGTTGATCATGTTCTTGATGATGGGGGGGGGGGGGGGGCAGACACCTGAGAGGATTGAGTTGATCATGTTCTTGATGATGGAAGGGGGCAGACACCTGAGAGGATTGTGTTGATCATGTTCTTGATGATGGGGGGGGGCAGACACCTGAGAGGAGTGTGTTGATCATGTTCTTGATGATGTGGGGGGGGCAGACACCTGAGAGGAGTGTGTTGATCATGTTCTTGATGATGGGGGGTGGGGGCAGACACCTGAGAGGAGTGTGTTGATCATGTTCTTGATGATGGGGGGTGGGGGCAGACACCTGAGAGGAGTGTGTTGATCATGTTCTTGATGATGGGGGGTGGGGGCAGACACCTGAGAGGAGTGTGTTGATCATGTTCTTGATGATGGGGGGGGGGGGGCAGACACCTGAGAGGAGTGTGTTGATCATGTTCTTGATGATGGGTGGGGAAGGGGGCAGACACCTGAGAGGAGTGTGTTGATCATGTTCTTGATGATGGAAGGGGGCAGACACCTGAGAGGATTATGTTGATCATGTTCTTGATGATGGGGGGGGCAGACACCTGAGAGGAGTGTGTTGATCATGTTCTTGATGATGGGGGGGAGCAGACGCCTGAGAGGAGTGTGTTGATCATGTTCTTGATGATGGGGGGGGCAGACACCTGAGAGGAGTGTGTTGATCATGTTCTTGATGATGGGGGGGGGGGGGGGGGGGCAGACACTTGAGAGGAGTGTAATGATCATTTTCTTGATGATGGAAGGGGGCAGACACCTGAGAGGGTTATGTTGATCATGTTCTTGATGATGGGGGGGCAGACACCTGAGAGGATTGTGTTGATCATGTCCTTGATGATGGGGGGGGGGGGCAGACACCTGAGAGGATTGTGTTGATCATGTTCTTGGCGATGGGGGGGCAGACACGTGAGAGGATTGAGTTGATCATGTTCTTGATGATAGGGGGGCAGACACCTGAGAGGAGTGTGTTGATCATGTTCTTGATGATGGGGGGGGGGGGCAGACACCTGAGAGGATTGTGTTGATCATGTTCTTGATGATGGGGGGGGCAGACACCTGAGAGGATTGAGTTGATCATGTTCTTGATGATGGAAGGGGGCAGACACCTGAGAGGAGTGTGTTGATCATGTTCTTGATGATGGGGGGGGGGGGGGGGGCAGACACCTGAGAGGATTGAGTTGATCATGTTCTTGATGATGGGGGGGGCAGACACCTGAGAGGAGTGTGTTGATCATGTCCTTGATGATGGGGGGGGGGGGGGGGCAGACACCTGAGAGGATTGTGTTGATCATGTTCTTGACGATGGGGGGGCAGACACGTGAGAGGCTTGAGTTGATCATGTTCTTGATGATGGAAGGGGGCAGACACCTGAGAGGAGTGTGTTGATCATTTTCTTGATGATGGGGGGGGGGGGGGCAGACACCTGAGAGGATTGTGTTGATCATGTTCTTGATGATGGGGGGTGGGGGCAGACACCTGAGAGGAGTGTGTTGATCATGTTCTTGATGATGGAGGGGGCAGACACCTGAGAGGATTGTGTTGATATCATGTTCTTGATGATGGGGGGGGGGCAGACACCTGAGAGGATTGTGTTGATCATGTTCTTGATGATGGGGGGTGGGGGCAGACACCTGAGAGGAGTGTGTTGATCATGTTCTTGATGATGGGGGGGCAGACACCTGAGAGGAGTGTGCTGATCATGTTCTTGATGATGGGGGGGGGGGCAGACACCTGAGAGGATTGTGTTGATCATGTTCTTGATGATGGGGGGGGCAGACACCTGAGAGGATTGTGTTGATCATGTTCTTGACAATGGGGGGGGCAGACACGTGAGAGGATTGAGTTGATCATGTTCTTGATGATGGGGGGGGCAGACACCTGAGAGGAGTGTGTTGATCATGTTCTTGATGATGGGGGGGGGGGGGGGCAGACACCTGAGAGGATTGAGTTGATCATGTTCTTCATGATGGGGGGGGAAGACACCTGAGAGGAGTGTGTTGATCATGTTCTTGATGATGGGGGGGGCAGACACCTGAGAGGATTGAGTTGATCATGTACTTGATGATGGAAGGGGGCAGACACCTGAGAGGAGTGTGTTGATCATGTTCTTGATGATGGGGGGTGGGGGCAGACACCTGAGAGGAGTGTGTTGATCATGTTCTTGACGATGGGGGGGGGGGGGGCAGACACCTGAGAGGATTGAGTTGATCATGTTCTTGATGATGGAAGGGGGCAGACACCTGAGAGGAGTGTGTTGATCATGTTCTTGATGATGGGGGGGGGGGGGGGGGGCAGACACCTGAGAGGATTGAGTTGATCATGTTCTTGATGATGGAAGGGGGCAGACACCTGAGAGGAGTGTGTTGATCATGTTCTTGATGATGAGGGGGGCAGACACCTGAGAGGAGTGTGTTGATCATGTTCTTGATGATGGGGGGGGCAGACACCTGAGAGGTTTGAGTTGATCATGTTCTTGATGATGGAAGGGGGCAGACACCTGAGAGGAGTGTGTTGATCATGTTCTTGATGATGGGGGGGGGGGGGGGGGGGCAGACACCTGAGAGGATTGAGTTGATCATGTTCTTGATGATGGAAGGGGGCAGACACCTGAGAGGAGTGTGTTGATCATGTTCTTGAAGATGAGGGGGGCAGAAACCTGAGAGGAGTGTGTTGATCATGTTCT
This sequence comes from Coregonus lavaretus, assembly GCF_964263955.1. Taxonomy (NCBI): domain Eukaryota; kingdom Metazoa; phylum Chordata; class Actinopteri; order Salmoniformes; family Salmonidae; genus Coregonus; species Coregonus lavaretus. The sequence continues at coordinate 77,708,519 of NC_139990.1, forward strand.
TGATGATGGGGGGTGGGGGCAGACACCTGAGAGGAGTGTGTTGATCATGTTCTTGATGATGGGGGGGGCAGACACCTGAGAGGAGTGTGTTGATCATGTTCTTGATGATGGGGGGGGGGGGGCAGACACCTGAGAGAATTGTGCTGATCATGTTCTTGATGATGGGGGGGGCAGACACCTGAGAGGATTGTGTTGATCATGTTCTTGACGATGGGGGGGGCAGACACGTAAGAGGATTGAGTTGATCATGTTCTTGATGATGGGGGGGGCAGACACCTGAGAGGAGTGTGTTGATCATGTTCTTGATGATGAGGGGGGCAGACACCTGAGAGGAGTGTGTTGATCATGTTCTTGATGATGGGGGGGGGGGCAGACACCTGAGAGGTTTGAGTTGATCATGTTCTTGATGATGGAAGGGGGCAGACACCTGAGAGGAGTGTGTTGATCATTTTCTTGATGATGGGGGGGGGGGGGGGAGACACCTGAGAGGATTGTGTTGATCATGTTCTTGATGATGGGGGGTGGGGGCAGACACCTGAGAGGAGTGTGTTGATCATGTTCTTGATGATGGAGGGGGCAGACACCTGAGAGGATTGTGTTGATATCATGTTCTTGATGATGGGGGGGGGCAGACACCTGAGAGGTTTGAGTTGATCATGTTCTTGATGATGGAAGGGGGCAGACACCTGAGAGGAGTGTGTTGATCATTTTCTTGATGATGGGGGGGGGGGAGCAGACACCTGAGAGGATTGTGTTGATCATGTTCTTGATGATGGGGGGTGGGGGCAGACACCTGAGAGGAGTGTGTTGATCATGTTCTTGATGATGGAAGGGGGCAGACACCTGAGAGGAGTGTGTTGATCATTTTCTTGATGATGGGGGGGGGGGGGGCAGACACCTGAGAGGATTGTGTTGATCATGTTCTTGATGATGGGGGGTGGGGGCAGACACCTGAGAGGAGTGTGTTGATCATGTTCTTGATGATGGAGGGGGCAGACACCTGAGAGGATTGTGTTGATATCATGTTCTTGATGATGGGGGGGGGGCAGACACCTGAGAGGATTGTGTTGATCATGTTATTGATGATGGGGGGTGGGGGCAGACACCTGAGAGGAGTGTGTTGATCATGTTCTTGATGATGGGGGGGGGCAGACACCTGAGAGGAGTGTGTTGATCATGTTCTTGATGATGAGGGGGGCAGACACCTGAGAGGAGTGTGTTGATCATGTTCTTGATGATGGGGGGGGGGCAGACACCTGAGAGGTTTGAGTTGATCATGTTCTTGATGATGGAAGGGGGCAGACACCTGAGAGGAGTGTGCTGATCATTTTCTTGATGATGGGGGGGGGGGGGGGGGGGGGGGGCAGACACCTGAGAGGATTGTGTTGATCATGTTCTTGATGATGGGGGGTGGGGGCAGACACCTGAGAGGAGTGTGTTGATCATGTTCTTGATGATGGAGGGGGCAGACACCTGAGAGGATTGTGTTGATATCATGTTCTTGATGATGGGGGGGGGCAGACACCTGAGAGGATTGTGTTGATCATGTTCTTGATGATGGGGGGTGGGGGCAGACACCTGAGAGGAGTGTGTTGATCATGTTCTTGATGATGGGGGGGGCAGACACCTGAGAGGAGTGTGTTGATCATGTTCTTGATGATGGGGGGGGGGGGTCAGACACCTGAGAGGATTGTGTTGATCATGTTCTTGATGATGGGGGGGGCAGACACCTGAGAGGATTGTGTTGATCATGTTCTTGACAATGGGGGGGGCAGACACGTGAGAGGTTTGAGTTGATCATGTTCTTGATGATGGGGGGGGCAGACACCTGAGAGGAGTGTGTTGATCATGTTCTTGATGATGGAGGGGGCAGACACCTGAGAGGATTGTGTTGATATCATGTTCTTGATGATGGGGGGGCCAGACACCTGAGAGGTTTGAGTTGATCATGTTCTTGATGATGGGGGGGGCAGACACCTGAGAGGAGTGTGTAGATCATGTTCTTGATGATGGGGGGGGGGGGGGGGGAGGGCAGACACCTGAGAGGAGTGTGTTGATCATGTTCTTGATGATGGGGGGGGGGGGGGCAGACACGTGAGAGGAGTGTGTTGATCATGTTCTTGATAATGAGGGGGGCAGACACCTGAGAGGAATGTGTTGATCATGTTCTTGATGATGGGGGGGGGCAGACACCTGAGAGGTTTGAGTTGATCATGTTCTTGATGATGGAAGGGGGCAGACACCTGAGAGGAGTGTGTTGATCATTTTCTTGATGATGGGGGGGTGGGGGGGGGGGCAGAAACCTGAGAGGATTGTGTTGATCATTTTCTTGATGATGGGGGGGGGGGGGGGGGGGCAGACACCTGAGAGGATTGTGTTGATCATGTTCTTGATGATGGGGGGTGGGGCATACACCTGAGAGGAGTGTGTTGATCATTTTCTTGATGATGGGGGGGGGGGGCAGACACCTGAGAGGATTGTGTTGATCATGTTCTTGATGATGGAGGGGGCAGACACCTGAGAGGATTGTGTTGATCATGTTCTTGATGATGGGGGGTGGGGGCAGACACCTGAGAGGATTTTGTTGATCATGTTCTTGATGATGGAGGGGGCAGACACCTGAGAGGAGTGTGTTGATCATGTTCTTGATGATGGGGGGGGGGGGGGGGCAGACACCTGAGAGGATTGTGTTGATCATTTTCTTGATGATGGAAGGGGGCAGACACCTGAGAGGAGTGTGTTGATCATGTTCTTGATGATGGGGGGGGGCAGACACCTGAGAGGTTTGAGTTGATCATGTTCTTGATGATGGAAGGGGGCAGACACCTAAGAGGAGTGTGTTGATCATTTTCTTGATGATGGGGGGGGGGGGGGCAGACACCTGAGAGGATTGTGTTGATCATTTTCTTGATGATGGGGGGGGGGGGGGCAGACACCTGAGAGGATTGTGTTGATCATGTTCTTGATGATGGAGGGGGCAGACACCTGAGAGGATTGTGTTGATCATGTTCTTGATGATGGGGGGTGGGGGCAGACACCTGAGAGGAGTGTGTTGATCATGTTCTTGATGATGGAGGGGGCAGACACCTGAGAGGATTGTGTTGATATCATGTTCTTGATGATGGGGGGGCAGACACCTGAGAGGATTGTGTTGATCATGTTCTTGATGATGGGGGGTGGGGGCAGACACCTGAGAGGAGTGTGTTGATCATGTTCTTGATGATGTGGGGGGGGCAGACACCTGAGAGGAGTGTGTTGATCATTTTCTTGATGATGGGGGGGGCAGACACCTGAGAGGAGTGTGTTGATCATGTTCTTGATGATGGGGGGTGGGGGCAGACACCTGAGAGGAGTGTGTTGATCATGTTCTTGATGATGGGGGGTGGGGGCAGACACCTGAGAGGAGTGTGTTGATCATGTTCTTGATGATGGGGGGGCAGACACCTGAGAGGAGTGTGTTGATCATGTTCTTGATGATGGGGGGAGGGAGGGCAGACACCTGAGAGGAGTGTGTTGATCATGTTCTTGATGATGGGGGGGGCAGACACCTGAGAGGAGTTTGTTGATCATGTTCTTGATGATGGGGGGGGGGGGGGGGGGGCAGACACCTGAGAGGATTGAGTTGATCATGTTCTTGATGATGGAAGGGGGCAGACACCTGAGAGGAGTGTGTTGATCATGTTCTTGATGATGAGGGGGGCAGACACCTGAGAGGAATGTGTTGATCATGTTCTTGATGATGGGGGGGGGCAGACACCTGAGAGGTTTGAGTTGATCATGTTCTTGATGATGGAAGGGGGCAGACACCTGAGAGGAGTGTGTTGATCATTTTCTTGATGATGGGGGGGTGGGGGGGGGGGGCAGAAACCTGAGAGGATTGTGTTGATCATTTTCTTGATGATGGGGGGGGGGGGGGGGGGCAGACACCTGAGAGGATTGTGTTGATCATGTTCTTGATGATGGGGGGGGCAGACACCTGAGAGGATTGTGTTGATCATGTTCTTGATGATGGGGGGTGGGGGCAGACACCTGAGAGGATTTTGTTGATCATTTTCTTGATGATGGGGGGGTGGGGGGGGGGGGCAGAAACCTGAGAGGATTGTGTTGATCATTTTCTTGATGATGGGGGGGGGGGGGGGGGGGGCAGACACCTGAGAGGATTGTGTTGATCATGTTCTTGATGATGGAGGGGGCAGACACCTGAGAGGATTGTGTTGATCATGTTCTTGATGATGGGGGGTGGGGGCAGACACCTGAGAGGATTTTGTTGATCATGTTCTTGATGATGGAGGGGGCAGACACCTGAGAGGAGTGTGTTGATCATGTTCTTGATGATGGGGGGGGGGGGGGCAGACACCTGAGAGGATTGAGTTGATCATGTTCTTGATGATGGAAGGGGGCAGACACCTGAGAGGAGTGTGTTGATCATTTTCTTGATGATGGGGGGGGGCAGACACCTGAGAGGTTTGAGTTGATCATGTTCTTGATGATGGAAGGGGGCAGACACCTAAGAGGAGTGTGTTGATCATTTTCTTGATGATGGGGGGGGGGGGGGGGCAGACACCTGAGAGGATTGTTTTGATCATTTTCTTGATGATGGGGGGGGGGGGGGGGCAGACACCTGAGAGGATTGTGTTGATCATGTTCTTGATGATGGAGGGGGCAGACACCTGAGAGGATTGTGTTGATCATGTTCTTGATGATGGGGGGTGGGGGCAGACACCTGAGAGGATTTTGTTGATCATGTTCTTGATGATGGGGGGTGGGGGCAGACACCTGAGAGGAGTGTGTTGATCATGTTCTTGATGATGGAGGGGGCAGACACCTGAGAGGATTGTGTTGATATCATGTTCTTGATGATGGGGGGGGCGGACACCTGAGAGGATTGTGTTGATCATGTTCTTGATGATGGGGGGTTGGGGGCAGACATCTGAGAGGAGTGTGTTGATCATGTTCTTGATGATGGGGGGGGGGGGCAGACACCTGAGAGGATTGAGTTGATCATGTTCTTGATGATGGAAGGGGGCAGACACCAGAGAGGATTGTGTTGATCATGTTCTTGATGATGGGGGGGGCAGACACCTGAGAGGAGTGTGTTGATCATGTTCTTGATGATGTGGGGGGGGCAGACACCTGAGAGGAGTGTGTTGATCATGTTCTTGATGATGGGGGGGGCAGACACCTGAGAGGAGTGTGTTGATCATGTTCTTGATGATGGGGGGTGGGGGCAGACACCTGAGAGGAGTGTGTTGATCATGTTCTTGATGATGGGTGGGGGGGGGGGGGGGCAGACACCTGAGAGGAGTGTGTTGATCACGTTCTTGATGATGGAAGGGGGCAGACACCTGAGAGGATTATGTTGATCATGTTCTTGATGATGGGGGGTGGGGGCAGACACCTGAGAGGATTTTGTTGATCATGTTCTTGATGATGGGGGGTGGGGGCAGACACCTGAGAGGAGTGTGTTGATCATGTTCTTGATGATGGAGGGGGCAGACACCTGAGAGGATTGTGTTGATATCATGTTCTTGATGATGGGGGGGGCAGACACCTGAGAGGATTGTGTTGATCATGTTCTTGATGATGGGGGGTGGGGGCAGACACCTGAGAGGAGTGTGTTGATCATGTTCTTGATGATGGGGGGGGGGGGGGGCAGACACCTGAGAGGATTGAGTTGATCATGTTCTTGATGATGGAAGGGGGCAGACACCTGAGAGGATTGTGTTGATCATGTTCTTGATGATGGGGGGGGGCAGACACCTGAGAGGAGTGTGTTGATCATGTTCTTGATGATGTGGGGGGGGCAGACACCTGAGAGGAGTGTGTTGATCATGTTCTTGATGATGGGGGGGGCAGACACCTGAGAGGAGTGTGTTGATCATGTTCTTGATGATGGGGGGTGGGGGCAGACACCTGAGAGGAGTGTGTTGATCATGTTCTTGATGATGGGGGGTGGGGGCAGACACCTGAGAGGAGTGTGTTGATCATGTTCTTGATGATGGGGGGGGGGGGGGGCAGACACCTGAGAGGAGTGTGTTGATCATGTTCTTGATGATGGGTGGGGAAGGGGGCAGACACCTGAGAGGAGTGTGTTGATCATGTTCTTGATGATGGAAGGGGGCAGACACCTGAGAGGATTATGTTGATCATGTTCTTGATGATGGGGGGGGCAGACACCTGAGAGGAGTGTGTTGATCATGTTCTTGATGATGGGGGGGAGCAGACGCCTGAGAGGAGTGTGTTGATCATGTTCTTGATGATGGGGGGGGCAGACACCTGAGAGGAGTGTGTTGATCATGTTCTTGATGATGGGGGGGGGGGGGGGGCAGACACTTGAGAGGAGTGTAATGATCATTTTCTTGATGATGGAAGGGGGCAGACACCTGAGAGGGTTATGTTGATCATGTTCTTGATGATGGGGGGGGCAGACACCTGAGAGGATTGTGTTGATCATGTCCTTGATGATGGGGGGGGGGGGGGGGCAGACACCTGAGAGGATTGTGTTGATCATGTTCTTGACGATGGGGGGGCAGACACGTGAGAGGATTGAGTTGATCATGTTCTTGATGATAGGGGGGCAGACACCTGAGAGGAGTGTGTTGATCATGTTCTTGATGATGGGGGGGGGGGGGCAGACACCTGAGAGGATTGTGTTGATCATGTTCTTGATGATGGGGGGGGCAGACACCTGAGAGGATTGAGTTGATCATGTTCTTGATGATGGAAGGGGGCAGACACCTGAGAGGAGTGTGTTGATCATGTTCTTGATGATGGGGGGGGGGGGGGCAGACACCTGAGAGGATTGAGTTGATCATGTTCTTGATGATGGGGGGGGCAGACACCTGAGAGGAGTGTGTTGATCATGTCCTTGATGATGGGGGGGGGGGGGCAGACACCTGAGAGGATTGTGTTGATCATGTTCTTGACGATGGGGGGGCAGACACGTGAGAGGCTTGAGTTGATCATGTTCTGGATGATGGAAGGGGGCAGACACCTGAGAGGAGTGTGTTGATCATTTTCTTGATGATGGGGGGGGGGGGGGCAGACACCTGAGAGGATTGTGTTGATCATGTTCTTGATGATGGGGGGTGGGGGCAGACACCTGAGAGGAGTGTGTTGATCATGTTCTTGATGATGGAGGGGGCAGACACCTGAGAGGATTGTGTTGATATCATGTTCTTGATGATGGGGGGGGGGGCAGACACCTGAGAGGATTGTGTTGATCATGTTCTTGATGATGGGGGGTGGGGGCAGACACCTGAGAGGAGTGTGTTGATCATGTTCTTGATGATGGGGGGGCAGACACCTGAGAGGATTGTGTTGATCATGTTCTTGACAATGGGGGGGGCAGACACGTGAGAGGATTGAGTTGATCATGTTCTTGATGATGGGGGGGGCAGACACCTGAGAGGAGTGTGTTGATCATGTTCTTGATGATGGGGGGGGGGGGGGCAGACACCTGAGAGGATTGAGTTGATCATGTTCTTCATGATGGGGGGGGAAGACACCTGAGAGGAGTGTGTTGATCATGTTCTTGATGATGGGGGGGGCAGACACCTGAGAGGATTGAGTTGATCATGTACTTGATGATGGAAGGGGGCAGACACCTGAGAGGAGTGTGTTGATCATGTTCTTGATGATGGGGGGTGGGGGCAGACACCTGAGAGGAGTGTGTTGATCATGTTCTTGACGATGGGGGGGGGGTGGGGGCAGACACCTGAGAGGATTGAGTTGATCATGTTCTTGATGATGGAAGGGGGCAGACACCTGAGAGGAGTGTGTTGATCATGTTCTTGATGATGGGGGGGGGGGGGGGCAGACACCTGAGAGGATTGAGTTGATCATGTTCTTGATGATGGAAGGGGGCAGACACCTGAGAGGAGTGTGTTGATCATGTTCTTGATGATGAGGGGGGCAGACACCTGAGAGGAGTGTGTTGTTCATGTTCTTGATGATGGGGGGGGCAGACACCTGAGAGGTTTGAGTTGATCATGTTCTTGATGATGGAAGGGGGCAGACACCTGAGAGGAGTGTGTTGATCATGTTCTTGATGATGGGGGGGGGGGGGGGGGGGGGGGGGCAGACACCTGAGAGGATTGAGTTGATCATGTTCTTGATGATGGAAGGGGGCAGACACCTGAGAGGAGTGTGTTGATCATGTTCTTGAAGATGAGGGGGGCAGAAACCTGAGAGGAGTGTGTTGATCATGTTCTTGATGATGGGGGGTGGGGGCAGACACCTGAGAGGAGTGTGTTGATCATGTTCTTGATGATGGGGGGGGCAGACACCTGAGAGGAGTGTGTTGATCATGTTCTTGATGATGGGGGGGGGGGGGGGGGCAGACACCTGAGAGGATTGTGCTGATCATGTTCTTGATGATGGAGGGGGCAGACACCTGAGAGGATCGTGTTGATCATGTTCTTGACGATGGGGGGGGCAGACACGTAAGAGGATTGAGTTGATCATGTTCTTGATGATGGGGGGGGCAGACACCTGAGAGGAGTGTGTTGATCATGTTCTTGATGATGAGGGGGGCAGACACCTGAGAGGAGTGTGTTGATCATGTTCTTGATGATGGGGGGGGGGCAGACACCTGAGAGGTTTGAGTTGATCATGTTCTTGATGATGGAAGGGGGCAGACACCTGAGAGGAGTGTGTTGATCATTTTCTTGATGATGGGGGGGGGGGGAGACACCTGAGAGGATTGTGTTGATCATGTTCTTGATGATGGAGGGGGCAGACACCTGAGAGGATTGTGTTGATATCATGTTCTTGATGATGGGGGGGGGCAGACACCTGAGAGGTTTGAGTTGATCATGTTCTTGATGATGGAAGGGGGCAGACACCTGAGAGGAGTGTGTTGATCATTTTCTTGATGATGGGGGGGGGGAGCAGACACCTGAGAGGATTGTGTTGATCATGTTCTTGATGATGGGGGGTGGGGGCAGACACCTGAGAGGAGTGTGTTGATCATGTTCTTGATGATGGAAGGGGGCAGACACCTGAGAGGAGTGTGTTGATCATTTTCTTGATGATGGGGGGGGGGGGGGGGCAGACACCTGAGAGGATTGTGTTTATCATGTTCTTGATGATGGGGGGTGGGGGCAGACACCTGAGAGGAGTGTGTTGATCATGTTCTTGATGATGGAGGGGGCAGACACCTGAGAGGATTGTGTTGATATCATGTTCTTGATGATGGGGGGGGGCAGACACCTGAGAGGATTGTGTTGATCATGTTCTTGATGATGGGGGGTGGGGGCAGACACCTGAGAGGAGTGTGTTGATCATGTTCTTGATGATGGGGGGGGGCAGACACCTGAGAGGAGTGTGTTGATCATGTTCTTGATGATGAGGGGGGCAGACACCTGAGAGGAGTGTGTTGATCATGTTCTTGATGATGGGGGGGGGCAGACACCTGAGAGGTTTGAGTTGATCATGTTCTTGATGATGGAAGGGGGCAGACACCTGAGAGGAGTGTGCTGATCATTTTCTTGATGATGGGGGGGGGGGGGGGGCAGACACCTGAGAGGATTGTGTTGATCATGTTCTTGATGATGGGGGGTGGGGGCAGACACCTGAGAGGAGTGTGTTGATCATGTTCTTGATGATGGAGGGGGCAGACACCTGAGAGGATTGTGTTGATATCATGTTCTTGATGATGGGGGGGGGCAGACACCTGAGAGGATTGTGTTGATCATGTTCTTGATGATGGGGGGTGGGGGCAGACACCTGAGAGGAGTGTGTTGATCATGTTCTTGATGATGGGGGGGCAGACACCTGAGAGGAGTGTGTTGATCATGTTCTTGATGATGGGGGGGGGGGTCAGACACCTGAGAGGATTGTGTTGATCATGTTCTTGATGATGGGGGGGGCAGACACCTGAGAGGATTGTGTTGATCATGTTCTTGACAATGGGGGGGGCAGACACGTGAGAGGTTTGAGTTGATAATGTTCTTGATGATGGGGGGGGCAGACACCTGAGAGGAGTGTGTTGATCATGTTCTTGATGATGGAGGGGGCAGACACCTGAGAGGATTGTGTTGATCATGTTCTTGATGATGGGGGGTGGGGGCAGACACCTGAGAGGAGTGTGTTGATCATGTTCTTGATGATGGGGGGGGCAGACACCTGAGAGGTTTGAGTTGATCATGTTCTTGATGATGGAAGGGGGCAGACACCTGAGAGGAGTGTGTTGATCATGTTCTTGATGATGGGGGGGGGGGCAGACACCTGAGAGGATTGTGCTGATCATGTTCTTGATGATGGGGGGGGCAGACACCTGAGAGGATTGTGTTGATCATGTTCTTGACGATGGGGGGGGCAGACACGTAAGAGGATTGAGTTGATCATGTTCTTGATGATGGGGGGGGCAGACACCTGAGAGGAGTGTGTTGATCATGTTCTTGATGATGAGGGGGGCAGACACCTGAGAGGAGTGTGTTGATCATGTTCTTGATGATGGGGGGGGGGCAGACACCTGAGAGGTTTGAGTTGATCATGTTCTTGATGATGGAAGGGGGCAGACACCTGAGAGGAGTGTGTTGATCATTTTCTTGATGATGGGGGGGGGGGGAGACACCTGAGAGGATTGTGTTGATCATGTTCTTGATGATGGGGGATGGGGGCAGACACCTGAGAGGAGTGTGTTGATCATGTTCTTGATGATGGAGGGGGCAGACACCTGAGAGGATTGTGTTGATATCATGTTCTTGATGATGGGGGGGGGCAGACACCTGAGAGGTTTGAGTTGATCATGTTCTTGATGATGGAAGGGGGCAGACACCTGAGAGGAGTGTGTTGATCATTTTCTTGATGATGGGGGGGGGGGAGCAGACACCTGAGAGGATTGTGTTGATCATGTTCTTGATGATGGGGGGTGGGGGCAGACACCTGAGAGGAGTGTGTTGATCATGTTCTTGATGATGGAAGGGGGCAGACACCTGAGAGGAGTGTGTTGATCATTTTCTTGATGATGGGGGGGGGGGGCAGACACCTGAGAGGATTGTGTTGATCATGTTCTTGATGATGGGGGGTGGGGGCAGACACCTGAGAGGAGTGTGTTGATCATGTTCTTGATGATGGAGGGGGCAGACACCTGAGAGGATTGTGTTGATATCATGTTCTTGATGATGGGGGGGCAGACACCTGAGAGGATTGTGTTGATCATGTTCTTGATGATGGGGGGTGGGGGCAGACACCTGAGAGGAGTGTGTTGATCATGTTCTTGATGATGGGGGGGGCAGACACCTGAGAGGAGTGTGTTGATCATGTTCTTGATGATGGGGGGGGGGGGGGGCAGACACCTGAGAGGATTGTGTTGATCATGTTCTTGATGATGGGGGGGGGAGACACCTGAGAGGATTGTGTTGATCATGTTCTTGACGATGGGGGGGGCAGACACGTGAGAGGATTGAGTTGATCATGTTCTTGATGATGGGGGGTCCGACAGCTGAGAGGAGTGTGTTGATCATGTTCTTGATGATGGGGGGGGCCGACACCTGAGAGGAGTGTGTTGATCATGTTCTTGATGATGGGGGGGGGGGGGGCAGACACCTGAGAGGATTGAGTTGATCATGTTCTTGATGATGGGGGGGGGGGGGGCAGACACCTGAGAGGATTGTGTTGATCATGTTCTTGATGATGGGTGGGGGCAGACACCTGAGAGGAGTGTGTTGATCATGTTCTTGATGATGGGGGGGGCCAGACACCTGAGAGGATTGAGTTGATCATGTTCTTGATGATGTAAGGGGGCAGACACCTGAGAGGAGTGTGTTGATCATGTTCTTGATGATGGGGTGTGGGGGCAGACACCTGAGAGGAGTGTGTTGATCATGTTCTTGATGATGGGGGGGGGGGGGGCAGACACCTGAGAGGATTAGTTGATCATGTTCTTGATGATGGAAGGGGGCAGACACCAGAGAGGAGTGTGTTGATCATGTTCTTGAAGATGAGTGGGGCAGACACCTGAGAGGAGTGTGTTGATCATGTTCTTGATGATGGGGGGGGCAGACACCTGAGAGGTTTGAGTTGATCATGTTCTTGATGATGGAAGGGGGCAGACACCTGAGAGGAGTGTGTTGATCATGTTCTTGATGATGGGGGGGGCAGACACCTGAGAGGTTTGAGTTGATCATTTTCTTGATGATGGGGGGGGGGGGGGGGGCAGACACCAGATAGGATTGTGTTGATCATGTTCTTGATGATGGGGGGTGGGGGCAGACACCTGAGAGGAGTGTGTTGATTATGTTCTTGATGATGGGGGGGGGGGCAGACACCTGAGAGGATTGTGTTGATATCATGTTCTTGATGATGGGGGGGGCAGACACCTGAGAGCATTGTGTTGATCATGTTCTTGATGATGGGGGGTAGGGGCAGACACCTGAGAGGAGTGTGTTGATCATGTTCTTGATGATGGGGGGGGGCAGACACCTGAGAGGAGTGTGTTGATCATGTTCTTGATGATGGGGGGGGGGGGGCAGACACCTGAGAGGATTGTGTTGATCATGTTCTTGATGATGGGGGGGGCAGACACCTGAGAGGATTGTGTTGATCATGTTCTTGACGATGGGGGGGGCAGACACGTGAGAGAATTGAGTTGATCATGTTCTTGATGATGGGGGGGACAGACATCTGAGAGGAGTGTGTTGATCATGTTCTTGATGATGGGGGGGGGGGGGGCAGACACCTGAGAGGATTGAGTTGATCATGTTCTTGATGATGGGGGGGGGAGGGGGGGGCAGACACCTGAGAGGATTGTGTTGATCATGTTCTTGATGATGGGGGGTGGCAGACACCTGAGAGGAGTGTGTTGATCATGTTCTTGATGATGGGGGAGGCAGACACCTGAGAGGATTGAGTTGATCATGTTCTTGATGATGGAAGGGGGCAGACACCTGAGAGGAGTGTGTTGATCATGTTCTTGATGATGGGGGGTGGCAGACACCTGAGAGGAGTGTGTTGATCATGTTCTTGATGATGGGGGGGTCAGACACCTGAGAGGATTGAGTTGATCATGTTCTTGATGATGGAATGGGGCAGACACCTGAGAGGAGTGTGTTGATCATGTTCTTGATGATGGGGGGGGGGGGGGGGGCAGACACCTGAGAGGATTGTGTTGATCATGTTCTTGATGATGGGGGGTGGGGGCAGACACCTGAGAGGAGTGTGTTGATCATGTTCTTGATGATGGGGGGGGGCAGACACCTGAGAGGAGTGTGTTGATCATGTTCTTGATGATGAGGGGGGCAGACACCTGAGAGGAGTGTGTTGATCATGTTCTTGATGATGGGGGGGGGCAGACACCTGAGAGGTTTGAGTTGATCATGTTCTTGATGATGGAAGGGGGCAGACACCTGAGAGGAGTGTGCTGATCATTTTCTTGATGATGGGGGGGGGGGGGGCAGACACCTGAGAGGATTGTGTTGATCATGTTCTTGATGATGGGGGGTGGGGGCAGACACCTGAGAGGAGTGTGTTGATCATGTTCTTGATGATGGAGGGGGCAGACACCTGAGAGGATTGTGTTGATATCATGTTCTTGATGATGGGGGGGGGGCAGACACCTGAGAGCATTGTGTTGATCATGTTCTTGATGATGGGGGGTGGGGGCAGACACCTGAGAGGAGTGTGTTGATCATGTTCTTGATGATGGGGGGTGGGGGCAGACACCTGAGAGGAGTGTGTTGATCATGTTCTTGATGATGGGGGGGGGGGGCAGACACCTGAGAGGAGTGTGTTGATCATGTTCTTGATGATGGGGGGGGAAGACACCTGAGAGGAGTGTGTTGATCATGTTCTTGATGATGGGGGGGGCAGACACCTGAGAGGATTGAGTTGATCATGTTCTTGATGATGGAAGGGGGCAGACACCTGAGAGGAGTGTGTTGATCATGTTCTTGATGATGGGGGGTGGGGGCAGACACCTGAGAGGAGTGTGTTGATCATGTTCTTGATGATGGGGGGGGGGGGGGGGGCAGACACCTGAGAGGATTGAGTTGATCATGTTCTTGATGATGGAAGGGGGCAGACACCTGAGAGGAGTGTGTTGATCATGTTCTTGATGATGAGGGGGGCAGACACCTGAGAGGAGTGTGTTGATCATGTTCTTGATGATGGGGGGGCAGACACCTGAGAGATTTGAGTTGATCATGTTCTTGATGATGGAAGGGGGCAGACACCTGAGAGGAGTGTGTTGATCATGTTCTTGATGATGGGGGGGGGGGGGGGTGCAGACACCTGAGAGGATTGAGTTGATCATGTTCTTGAAGATGAGGGGGGCAGACACCTGAGAGGAGTGTGTTGATCATGTTCTTGATGATGGGGGGTGGGGGCAGACACCTGAGAGGAGTGTGTTGATCATGTTCTTGATGATGGGGGGGCAGACACGTGAGAGGATTGAGTTGATCATGTTCTTGATGATGGGGGGGGGGGGGGGGGGCAGACACCTGAGAGGATTGTGTTGATCATGTTCTTGATGATGGGGGGGGAAGACACCTGAGAGGAGTGTGTTGATCATGTTCTTGATGATGGTGGGGGCAGACACCTGAGAGGATTGAGTTGATCATGTTCTTGATGATGGAAGGGGGCAGACACCTGAGAGGAGTGTGTTGATCATGTTCTTGATGATGGGGGGATGGGGCAGACACCTGAGAGGAGTGTGTTGATCATGTTCTTGATGATGGGGGGGGGGGGGGGGGGGCAGACACCTGAGAGGATTGAGTTGATCAAGTTCTTGATGATGGAAGGGGGCAGACACCTGAGAGGAGTGTGTTGATCATGTTCTTGATTGAGTTGATCATGTTCTTGATGATGGAAGGGGGCAGACACCTGAGAGGAGTGTGTTGATCATGTTCTTGATGATGAGGGGGGCAGACACCTGAGAGGAGTGTGTTGATCATGTTCTTGATGATGGGGGGGGGCAGACACCTGAGAGGTTTGAGTTGATCATGTTCTTGATGATGGAAGGGGGCAGACACCTGAGAGGAGTGTGTTGATCATGTTCTTGATGATGGGGGGGGGGGGGGCAGACACCTGAGAGGATTGAGTTGATCATGCTCTTGATGATGGAAGGGGGCAGACACCTGAGAGGAGTGTGGTGATCATGTTCTTGAAGATGAGGGGGGCAGACACCTGAGAGGAGTGTGTTGATCATGTTCTTGATGATGGGGGGGGCAGACACCTGAGAGGTTTGAGTTGATCATGTTCTTGATGATGGAAGGGGGCAGACACCTGAGAGGAGTGTGTTGATCATTTTCTTGATGATGGGGGGGGGGGGGGGGCAGACACCTGAGAGGATTGTGTTGATCATGTTCTTAATGATGGGGGGTGGGGGCAGACACCTGAGAGGAGTGTGTTGATCATGTTCTTGATGATGGAGGGGGCAGACACCTTTGAGGATTATGTTGATATCATGTTCTTGATGATGGGGGGGCAGACACCTGAGAGGATTGTGTTGATCATGTTCTTGATGATGGGGGTGGGGGCAGACACCTGAGAGGAGTGTGTTGATCATGTTCTTGATGATGGGGGGGGCAGACACCTGAGAGGAGTGTGTTGATCATGTTCTTGATGATGGGGGGGGGGGCAGACACCTGAGAGGATTGTGTTGATCATGTTCTTGATGATGGGGGGGGCAGACACCTGAGAGGATTGTGTTGATCATGTTCTTGACGATGGGGGGGGCAGACACGTGAGAGGATTGAGTTGATCATGTTCTTGATGTTGGTGGGGGGCAGAAACCTGAGAGGAGTGTGTTGATCATGTTCTTGATGATGGGGGGTGGGGCAGACACCTGAGAGAATTGAGTTGATCATGTTCTTGATGATGGGGGGGGGGGGGGGGGCAGACACCTGAGAGGATTGTGTTGATAATGTTCTTGATGATGGGGGCGGGCAGACACCTGAGAGGAGTGTGTTGATCATGTTCTTGATGATGGGGGGGGGGGGGGGCAGACACCTGAGAGGATTGAGTTGATCATGTTCTTGATGATGGAAGGGGGCAGACACCTGAGAGGATTGTGTTGATCATGTTCTTGATGATGGGGGGTGGGGGCAGACACCTGAGAGGAGTGTGTTGATCATGTTCTTGATGATGGGGGGGGCAGACACCTGAGAGGAGTGTGTTGATCATGTTCTTGATGATGGGGGGGGGGGGGGCAGACACCTGAGAGGATTGTGTTGATCATGTTCTTGATGATGGGGGGGCAGACACCTGAGAGGATTGCGTTGATCATGTTCTTGACGATGGGGGGGGCAGACACGTGAGAGGAGTGTGTTGATCATGTTCTTGATGATGAGGGGGGCAGACACCTGAGAGGAGTGTGTTGATCATGTTCTTGATGATGGGGGGGGGCAGACACCTGAGAGGTTTGAGTTGATCATGTTCTTGATGATGGAAGGGGGCAGACACCTGAGAGGAGTGTGTTGATCATGTTATTGATGATGGGGGGGGGGGCAGACACCTGAGAGGATTGAGTTGATCATGTTCTTGATGATGGAAGGGGGCAGACACCTGAGAGGAGTGTGTTGATCATGTTCTTGAAGATGAGGGGGGCAGACACCTAAGAGGAGTGTGTTGATCATGTTCTTGATGATGGGGGGGGCAGACACCTGAGAGGTTTGAGTTGATCATGTTCTTGATGATGGAAGGGGGCAGACACCTGAGAGGAGTGTGTTGATCATGTTCTTGATGATGGGGGGTGGGGGCAGACACCTGAGAGGAGTGTGTTGATCATGTTCTTGATGATGGGGGGGGCAGACACCTGAGAGGATTGTGTTGATCATGTTCTTGATGATGGGGGGTGGGGGCAGACACCTGAGAGGAGTGTGTTGATCATGTTCTTGATGATGGAGGGGGCAGACACCTGAGAGGATTGTGTTGATATCATGTTCTTGATGATGGGGGGGCAGACACCTGAGAGGATTGTGTTGATCATGTTCTTGATGATGGGGGGTGGGGGCAGACACCTGAGAGGAGTGTGTTGATCATGTTCTTGATGATGGGGGGGGCAGACACCTGAGAGGAGTGTGTTGATCATGTTCTTGATGATGGGGGGGGGGGGCAGACACCTGAGAGGATTGTGTTGATCATGTTCTTGATGATGGGGGGGGCAGACACCTGAGAGGATTGTGTTGATCATGTTCTTGACGATGGGGGGGGGGGGCAGACAAGTGAGAGGATTGAGTTGATCATGTTCTTGATGATGGGGGGGGCAGACACCTGAGAGGAGTGTGTTGATCATGTTCTTGATGATGGGGGGGGGGGCAGACACCTGAGAGGATTGAGTTGATCATGTTCTTGATGATGGGGGGGGGGGGGGCAGACACCTGAGAGGATTGTGTTGATAATGTTCTTGATGATGGGGGGGGGCAGACACCTGAGAGGAGTGTGTTGATCATGTTCTTGATGATGGGGGGGGCCAGACACATGAGAGGATTGAGTTGATCATGTTCTTGATGATGTAAGGGGGCAGACACCTGAGAGGAGTGTGTTGATCATGTTCTTGATGATGGGGTGTGGGGGCAGACACCTGAGAGGACTGTGTTGATCATGTTCTTGATGATGGGGGGGGGGGGCAGACACCTGAGAGGATGAGTTGATCATGTTCTTGATGATGGAAGGGGGCAGACACCAGAGAGGAGTGTGTTGATCATGTTCTTGAAGATGAGTGGGCCAGACACCTGAGAGGAGTGTGTTGATCATGTTCTTGATGATGGGGGGGGCAGACACCTGAGAGGTTTGAGTTGATCATGTTCTTGATGATGGAAGGGGGCAGACACCTGAGAGGAGTGTGTTGATCATTTTCTTGATGATGGGGGGGGGGGCAGACACCTGAGAGGATTGTGTTGATCATGTTCTTGATGATGGGGGGTGGGGGCAGACACCTGAGAGGAGTGTGTTGATCATGTTCTTGATGATGGAGGGGGCAGACACCTGAGAGGATTGTGTTGATATCATGTTCTTGATGATGGGGGGGGCAGACACCTGAGAGGATTGTGTTGATCATGTTCTTGATGATGGGGGGTGGGGGCAGACACCTGAGAGGAGTGTGTTGATCATGTTCTTGATGATGGGGGGGGCAGACACCTGAGAGGAGTGTGTTGATCATGTTCTTGATGATGGGGGGGGGGGCAGACACCTGAGAGGATTGTGTTGATCATGTTCTTGATGATGGGGGGGGCAGACACCTGAGAGGATTGTGTTGATCATGTTCTTGACGATAGGGGGGGCAGACACGTGAGAGGATTGAGTTGATCATGTTCTTGATGATGGGGGGGGCAGACATCTGAGAGGAGTGTGTTGATCATGTTCTTGATGTTGGGGGGGGGGGGGGGGGGCAGACACCTGAGAGGATTGTGTTGATCATGTTCTTGATGATGGGGGGTGGCAGACACCTGAGAGGAGTGTGTTGATCATGTTATTGATGATGTAAGGGGGCAGACACCTGAGAGGAGTGTGTTGATCATGTTCTTGATGATGGGGTGTGGGGGCAGACACCTGAGAGGAGTGTGTTGATCATGTTCTTGATGATGGGGGGGGGCAGACACCTGAGAGGTTTGAGTTGATCATGTTCTTGATGATGGAAGGGGGCAGACACCTGAGAGGAGTGTGCTGATCATTTACTTGATGATGGGGGGGGGGGGGGCAGACACCTGAGAGGATTGTGTTGATCATGTTCTTGATGATGGGGGGTGGGGGCAGACACCTGAGAGGAGTGTGTTGATCATGTTCTTGATGATGGAGGGGGCAGACACCTGAGAGGATTGTGTTGATATCATGTTTTTGATGATGGGGGGGGGCAGACACCTGAGAGGATTGTGTTGATCATGTTCTTGATGATGGGGGGTGGGGGCAGACACCTGAGAGGAGTGTGTTGATCATGTTCTTGAAGATGAGTGGGCCAGACACCTGAGAGGAGTGTGTTGATCATGTTCTTGATGATGGAGGGGGCAGACACCTGAGAGGATTGTGTTGATCATGTTCTTGATGATGGAAGGGGGCAGACACCTGAGAGGAGTGTGTTGATCATTTTCTTGATGATGGGGGGGGGCAGACACCTGAGAGGTTTGAGTTGATCATGTTCTTGATGATGGAAGGGGGCAGACACCTGAGAGGAGTGTGCTGATCATTTTCTTGATGATGGGGGGGGGGGGGGCAGACACCTGAGAGGATTGTGTTGATCATGTTCTTGATGATGGGGGGGGGGGGCAGACACCTGAGAGGATTGTGTTGATCATGTTCTTGATGATGGGGGGTGGGGGCAGACACCAGAGAGGAGTGTGTTGATCATGTTCTTGAAGATGAGTGGGCCAGACACCTGAGAGGAGTGTGTTGATCATGTTCTTGATGATGGGGGGGGACAGACACCTGAGAGGTTTGAGTTGATCATGTTCTTGATGATGGAAGGGGGCAGACACCTGAGAGGAGTGTGCTGATCATTTTCTTGATGATGGGGGGGGGGGGGGGGCAGACACCTGAGAGGATTGTGTTGATCATGTTCTTGATGATGGGGGGTGGGGGCAGACACCTGAGAGGAGTGTGTTGATCATGTTCTTGATGATGGAGGGGGCAGACACCTGAGAGGATTGTGTTGATATCATGTTTTTGATGATGGGGGGGGGCAGACACCTGAGAGGATTGTGTTGATCATGTTCTTGATGATGGGGGGTGGGGGCAGACACCTGAGAGGAGTGTGTTGATCATGTTCTTGATGATGGGGGGGGCAGACACCTGAGAGGAGTGTGTTGATCATGTTCTTGATGATGGGGGGGGGGGTCAGACACCTGAGAGGATTGTGTTGATCATGTTCTTGATGATGGGGGGGGCAGACACCTGAGAGGATTGTGTTGATCATGTTCTTGACAATGGGGGGGGCAGACACGTGAGAGGTTTGAGTTGATCATGTTCTTGATGATGGGGGGGGGCAGACACCTGAGAGGAGTGTGTTGATCATGTTCTTGATGATGGGGGGGGGGGGGGGGCAGACACCTGAGAGGATTGAGTTGATCATGTTCTTGATGATGGGGGGGGGGGGGGGGGGGCAGACACCTGAGAGGATTGTGTTGATCATGTTCTTGATGATGGGGGGGAAGACACCTGAGAGGAGTGTGTTGATCATGTTCTTGATGATGGGGGGGGCAGACACCTGAGAGGATTGAGTTGATCATGTTCTTGATGATGGAAGGGGGCAGACACCTGAGAGGAGTGTGTTGATCATGTTCTTGATGATGGGGGGGCAGACACCTGAGAGGAGTGTGTTGATCATGTTCTTGATGATGGGGGGGGGGGGCAGACACCTGAGAGGATTGTGTTGATCATGTTCTTGATGATGGGGGGGGCAGACACCTGAGAGGATTGTGTTGATCATGTTCTTGACGATGGGGGGGGCAGACACGTGAGAGGATTGAGTTGATAATGCTCTTGATGATGGGGGGGGCAGACACCTGATAGGAGTGTGTTGATCATGTTCTTGATGATGGGGGGGGGGGGCAGACACCTGAGAGGATTGAGTTGATCATGTTCTTGATGATGGGGGGGGGGGGGGGGGGGCAGACACCTGAGAGGATTGTGTTGATCATGTTCTTGATGATGGGGGGTGGCAGACACCTGAGGGGAGTGTGTTGATCATGTTCTTGATGATGGGGGGGGCAGACACCTGAGAGGATTGAGTTGATCATGCACTTGATGATGGAAGGGGGCAGACACCTGAGAGGAGTGTGTTGATCATGTTCTTGATGATGGGGGGTGGGGGCAGACACCTGAGAGGAGTGTGTTGATCATGTTCTTGATGATGGGGGGGGGGGGGGGGCAGACACCTGAGAGGATTGAGTTGATCATGTTCTTGATGATGGAAGGGGGCAGACACCTGAGAGGAGTGTGTTGATCATGTTCTTGATGATGTAAGGGGGCAGACACCTGAGAGGAGTGTGTTGATCATGTTCTTGATGATGGGGTGTGGGGGCAGACACCTGAGAGGAGTGTGTTGATCATGTTCTTGATGATGGGGGGGGGCAGACACCTGAGAGGTTTGAGTTGATCATGTTCTTGATGATGGAAGGGGGCAGACACCTGAGAGGAGTGTGCTGATCATTTACTTGATGATGGGGGGGGGGGGGGGGCAGACACCTGAGAGGATTGTGTTGATCATGTTCTTGATGATGGGGGGTGGGGGCAGACACCTGAGAGGAGTGTGTTGATCATGTTCTTGATGATGGAGGGGGCAGACACCTGAGAGGATTGTGTTGATATCATGTTTTTGATGATGGGGGGGGGCAGACACCTGAGAGGATTGTGTTGATCATGTTCTTGATGATGGGGGGTGGGGGCAGACACCTGAGAGGAGTGTGTTGATCATGTTCTTGAAGATGAGTGGGCCAGACACCTGAGAGGAGTGTGTTGATCATGTTCTTGATGATGGAGGGGGCAGACACCTGAGAGGATTGTGTTGATCATGTTCTTGATGATGGAAGGGGGCAGACACCTGAGAGGAGTGTGTTGATCATTTTCTTGATGATGGGGGGGGGCAGACACCTGAGAGGTTTGAGTTGATCATGTTCTTGATGATGGAAGGGGGCAGACACCTGAGAGGAGTGTGCTGATCATTTTCTTGATGATGGGGGGGGGGGGGGCAGACACCTGAGAGGATTGTGTTGATCATGTTCTTGATGATGGGGGGGGGGGGCAGACACCTGAGAGGATTGTGTTGATCATGTTCTTGATGATGGGGGGTGGGGGCAGACACCAGAGAGGAGTGTGTTGATCATGTTCTTGAAGATGAGTGGGCCAGACACCTGAGAGGAGTGTGTTGATCATGTTCTTGATGATGGGGGGGGACAGACACCTGAGAGGTTTGAGTTGATCATGTTCTTGATGATGGAAGGGGGCAGACACCTGAGAGGAGTGTGCTGATCATTTTCTTGATGATGGGGGGGGGGGGGGGGCAGACACCTGAGAGGATTGTGTTGATCATGTTCTTGATGATGGGGGGTGGGGGCAGACACCTGAGAGGAGTGTGTTGATCATGTTCTTGATGATGGAGGGGGCAGACACCTGAGAGGATTGTGTTGATATCATGTTTTTGATGATGGGGGGGGGCAGACACCTGAGAGGATTGTGTTGATCATGTTCTTGATGATGGGGGGTGGGGGCAGACACCTGAGAGGAGTGTGTTGATCATGTTCTTGATGATGGGGGGGGCAGACACCTGAGAGGAGTGTGTTGATCATGTTCTTGATGATGGGGGGGGGGGTCAGACACCTGAGAGGATTGTGTTGATCATGTTCTTGATGATGGGGGGGGCAGACACCTGAGAGGATTGTGTTGATCATGTTCTTGACAATGGGGGGGGCAGACACGTGAGAGGTTTGAGTTGATCATGTTCTTGATGATGGGGGGGGGCAGACACCTGAGAGGAGTGTGTTGATCATGTTCTTGATGATGGGGGGGGGGGGGGGGCAGACACCTGAGAGGATTGAGTTGATCATGTTCTTGATGATGGGGGGGGGGGGGGGGGGGCAGACACCTGAGAGGATTGTGTTGATCATGTTCTTGATGATGGGGGGGAAGACACCTGAGAGGAGTGTGTTGATCATGTTCTTGATGATGGGGGGGGCAGACACCTGAGAGGATTGAGTTGATCATGTTCTTGATGATGGAAGGGGGCAGACACCTGAGAGGAGTGTGTTGATCATGTTCTTGATGATGGGGGGGCAGACACCTGAGAGGAGTGTGTTGATCATGTTCTTGATGATGGGGGGGGGGGGCAGACACCTGAGAGGATTGTGTTGATCATGTTCTTGATGATGGGGGGGGCAGACACCTGAGAGGATTGTGTTGATCATGTTCTTGACGATGGGGGGGGCAGACACGTGAGAGGATTGAGTTGATAATGCTCTTGATGATGGGGGGGGCAGACACCTGATAGGAGTGTGTTGATCATGTTCTTGATGATGGGGGGGGGGGGCAGACACCTGAGAGGATTGAGTTGATCATGTTCTTGATGATGGGGGGGGGGGGGGGGGGGGCAGACACCTGAGAGGATTGTGTTGATCATGTTCTTGATGATGGGGGGTGGCAGACACCTGAGGGGAGTGTGTTGATCATGTTCTTGATGATGGGGGGGGCAGACACCTGAGAGGATTGAGTTGATCATGCACTTGATGATGGAAGGGGGCAGACACCTGAGAGGTGTGTGTTGATCATGTTCTTGATGATGGGGGGTGGGGGCAGACACCTGAGAGGAGTGTGTTGATCATGTTCTTGATGATGGGGGGGGGGGGGGGGCAGACACCTGAGAGGATTGAGTTGATCATGTTCTTGATGATGGAAGGGGGCAGACACCTGAGAGGAGTGTGTTGATCATGTTCTTGATGATGGGGGGGGGGGCAGACAACTGAGAGGGTTGAGTTGATCATGTTCTTGATGATGGAAGGGGGCAGACACCTGAGAGGATTGTGTTGATCATGTTCTTGATGATGGGGGGTGGGGGCAGACACCTGAGAGGAGTGTGTTGATCATGTTCTTGATGATGGGGGGTGGCAGACACCTGAGGGGAGTGTGTTGATCATGTTCTTGATGATGGGGGGGGCAGACACCTGAGAGGATTGAGTTGATCATGCACTTGATGATGGAAGGGGGCAGACACCTGAGAGGAGTGTGTTGATCATGTTCTTGATGATGGGGGGTGGGGGCAGACACCTGAGAGGAGTGTGTTGATCATGTTCTTGATGATGGGGGGTGGCAGACACCTGAGGGGAGTGTGTTGATCATGTTCTTGATGATGGGGGGGGCAGACACCTGAGAGGATTGAGTTGATCATGCACTTGATGATGGAAGGGGGCAGACACCTGAGAGGAGTGTGTTGATCATGTTCTTGATGATGGGGGGTGGGGGCAGACACCTGAGAGGAGTGTGTTGATCATGTTCTTGATGATGGGGGGTGGCAGACACCTGAGGGGAGTGTGTTGATCATGTTCTTGATGATGGGGGGGGCAGACACCTGAGAGGATTGAGTTGATCATGCACTTGATGATGGAAGGGGGCAGACACCTGAGAGGAGTGTGTTGATCATGTTCTTGATGATGGGGGGTGGGGGTAGACACCTGAGAGGAGTGTGTTGATCATGTTCTTGATGATGGGGGGGGGGGGGGGGCAGACAACTGAGAGGATTGAGTTGATCATGTTCTTGATGATGGAAGGGGGCAGACACCTGAGAGGAGTGTGTTGATCATGTTCTTGATGATGGTGGGTGGGGGCAGACACCTGAGAGGAGTGTGTTGATCATGTTCTTGATGATGGGGGGGGCAGACACCTGAGAGGAGTGTGTTGATCATGTTCTTGATGATGGGGGGGAGGGGGCAGACACCTGAGAGGATTGTGTTGATCATGTTCTTGATGATGGGGGGGGCAGACACCTGAGAGGATTGCGTTGATCATGTTCTTGACGGTGGGGGGGGCAGACACGTGAGAGGAGTGTGTTGATCATGTTCTTGATGATGAGGGGGGCAGACACCTGAGAGGAGTGTGTTGATCATGTTCTTGATGATGGGGGGGGGCAGACACCTGAGAGGTTTGAGTTGATCATGTTCTTGATGATGGAAGGGGGCAGACACCTGAGAGGAGTGTGTTGATCATGTTCTTGATGATGGGGGGGGGGGGCAGACACCTGAGAGGATTGAGTTGATCATGTTCTTGATGATGGAAGGGGGCAGACACCTGAGAGGAGTGTGTTGATCATGTTCTTGAAGATGAGGGGGGCAGACACCTAAGAGGAGTGTGTTGATCATGTTCTTGATGATGGGGGGGGGCAGACACCTGAGAGGTTTGAGTTGATCATGTTCTTGATGATGGAAGGGGGCAGACACCTGAGAGGAGTGTGTTGATCATGTTCTTGATGATGGGGGGTGGGGGCAGACACCTGAGAGGAGTGTGTTGATCATGTTCTTGATGATGGAGGGGGCAGACACCTGAGAGGATTGTGTTGATATCATGTTCTTGATGATGGGGGGGCAGACACCTGAGAGGATTGTGTTGATCATGTTCTTGATGATGGGGGGTGGGGGCAGACACCTGAGAGGAGTGTGTTGATCATGTTCTTGATGATGGGGGGGGCAGACACCTGAGAGGAGTGTGTTGATCATGTTCTTGATGATGGGGGGGGGGGGGGGGGCAGACACCTGAGAGGATTGTGTTGATCATGTTCTTGATGATGGGGGGGGCAGACACCTGAGAGGATTGTGTTGATCATGTTCTTGACGATGGGGGGGGGCAGACACGTGAGAGGATTGAGTTGATCATGTTCTTGATGATGGGGGGGGCAGACACCTGAGAGGAGTGTGTTGATCATGTTCTTGATGATGGGGGGGGGGGCAGACACCTGAGAGGATTGAGTTGATCATGTTCTTGATGATGGGGGGGGGGGGGGCAGACACCTGAGAGGATTGTGTTGATAATGTTCTTGATGATGGGGGGGGGCAGACACCTGAGAGGAGTGTGTTGATCATGTTCTTGATGATGGGGGGGGCCAGACACATGAGAGGATTGAGTTGATCATGTTCTTGATGATGTAAGGGGGCAGACACCTGAGAGGAGTGTGTTGATCATGTTCTTGATGATGGGGTGTGGGGGCAGACACCTGAGAGGACTGTGTTGATCATGTTCTTGATGATGGGGGGGGGGGGCAGACACCTGAGAGGATGAGTTGATCATGTTCTTGATGATGGAAGGAGGCAGACACCAGAGAGGAGTGTGTTGATCATGTTCTTGAAGATGAGTGGGCCAGACACCTGAGAGGAGTGTGTTGATCATGTTCTTGATGATGGGGGGGGCAGACACCTGAGAGGTTTGAGTTGATCATGTTCTTGATGATGGAAGGGGGCAGACACCTGAGAGGAGTGTGTTGATCATTTTCTTGATGATGGGGGGGGGGGGCAGACACCTGAGAGGATTGTGTTGATCATGTTCTTGATGATGGGGGGTGGGGGCAGACACCTGAGAGGAGTGTGTTGATCATGTTCTTGATGATGGAGGGGGCAGACACCTGAGAGGATTGTGTTGATATCATGTTCTTGATGATGGGGGGGGCAGACACCTGAGAGGATTGTGTTGATCATGTTCTTGATGATGGGGGGGGCAGACACCTGAGAGGAGTGTGTTGATCATGTTCTTGATGACGGGGGGGGGGGGGGCAGACACCTGAGAGGATTGTGTTGATCATGTTCTTGATGATGGGGGGGGCAGACACCTGAGAGGATTGTGTTGATCATGTTCTTGACGATGGGGGGGGCAGACACGTGAGAGGATTGAGTTGATCATGTTCTTGATGATGGGGGGGCAGACATCTGAGAGGAGTGTGTTGATCATGTTCTTGATGTTGGGGGGGGGGGGGGGGGCAGACACCTGAGAGGATTGTATTGATCATGTTCTTGATGATGGGGGGTGGGGGCAGACACCTGAGAGGAGTGTGTTGATCATGTTCTTGATGATGGAAGGGGGCAGACACCTGAGAGGAGTGTGTTGATCATGTTCTTGATGATGGGGGGTGGGGGCAGACATCTGAGAGAAGTGTGTTGATCATGTTATTGATGATGGGGGGGGGGGGGCAGACACCTGAGAGGATTGAGTTGATCATGTTCTTGATGATGGAGGGGGCAGACACCTGAGAGGATTGTGTTGATATCATGTTCTTGATGATGGGGGGGGGCAGACACCTGAGAGGATTGTGTTGATCATGTTCTTGATGATGAGGGGTGGGGGCAGACACCTGAGAGGAGTGTGTTGATCATGTTCTTGATGATGGGGGGGGCAGACACCTGAGAGGAGTGTGTTGATCATGTTCTTGATGATGAGGGGGGCAGACACCTGAGAGGAGTGTGTTGATCATGTTCTTGATGATGGGGGGGGGCAGACACCTGAGAGGTTTGAGTTGATCATGTTCTTGATGATGGAAGGGGGCAGACACCTGAGAGGAGTGTGCTGATCATTTTCTTGATGATGGGGGGGGGGGGGGGGGGCAGACACCTGAGAGGATTGTGTTGATCATGTTCTTGATGATGGGGGGTGGGGGCAGACACCTGAGAGGAGTGTGTTGATCATGTTCTTGATGATGGAGGGGGCAGACACCTGAGAGGATTGTGTTGATATCATGTTCTTGATGATGGGGGGGGCAGACACCTGAGAGGATTGTGTTGATCATGTTCTTGATGATGGGGGGTGGGGGCAGACACCTGAGAGGAGTGTGTTGATCATGTTCTTGATGGTGGGGGGTGGGGGCAGACACCTGAGAGGAGTGTGTTGATCATGTTCTTGATGATGGAGGGGGCAGACACCTGAGAGGATTGTGTTGATATCATGTTCTTGATGATGGGGGGGGCAGACACCTGAGAGGATTGTGTTGATCATGTTCTTGATGATGGGGGGGGGGGGGGCAGACACCTGAGAGGATTGTGTTGATCATGTTCTTGATGATGGGGGGTGGGGGCAGACACCTGAGAGGAGTGTGTTGATCATGTTCTTGATGATGGAGGGGGCAGACACCTGAGAGGATTGTGTTGATATCATGTTCTTGATGATGGGGGGGGGCAGACACCTGAGAGGATTGTGTTGATCATGTTCTTGATGATGGGGGGTGGGGGCAGACACCTGAGAGGATTGTATTGATCATGTTCTTGATGATGGGGGGTGGGGGCAGACACCTGAGAGGAGTGTGTTGATCATGTTCTTGATGATGGAAGGGGGCAGACACCTGAGAGGAGTGTGTTGATCATGTTCTTGATGATGGGGGGTGGGGGCAGACACCTGAGAGAAGTGTGTTGATCATGTTATTGATGATGGGGGGGGGCAGACACCTGAGAGGATTGAGTTGATCATGTTCTTGATGATGGAGGGGGCAGACACCTGAGAGGATTGTGTTGATATCATGTTCTTGATGATGGGGGGGGGGCAGACACCTGAGAGGATTGTGTTGATCATGTTCTTGATGATGAGGGGTGGGGGCAGACACCTGAGAGGAGTGTGTTGATCATGTTCTTGATGATGGGGGGGGGCAGACACCTGAGAGGAGTGTGTTGATCATGTTCTTGATGATGAGGGGGGCAGACACCTGAGAGGAGTGTGTTGATCATGTTCTTGATGATGGGGGGGGGGCAGACACCTGAGAGGTTTGAGTTGATCATGTTCTTGATGATGGAAGGGGGCAGACACCTGAGAGGAGTGTGCTGATCATTTTCTTGATGATGGGGGGGGGGGGGGGGGGCAGACACCTGAGAGGATTGTGTTGATCATGTTCTTGATGATGGGGGGTGGGGGCAGACACCTGAGAGGAGTGTGTTGATCATGTTCTTGATGATGGAGGGGGCAGACACCTGAGAGGATTGTGTTGATATCATGTTCTTGATGATGGGGGGGGGCAGACACCTGAGAGGATTGTGTTGATCATGTTCTTGATGATGGGGGGTGGGGGCAGACACCTGAGAGGAGTGTGTTGATCATGTTCTTGATGATGGGGGGGGCAGACACCTGAGAGGAGTGTGTTGATCATGTTCTTGATGATGGGGGGGGGTCAGACACCTGAGAGGATTGTGTTGATCATGTTCTTGATGATGGGGGGGGCAGACACCTGAGAGGATTGTGTTGATCATGTTCTTGACAATGGGGGGGGCAGACACGTGAGAGGTTTGAGTTGATCATGTTCTTGATGATGGGGGGGGCAGACACCTGAGAGGAGTGTGTTGATCATGATCTTGATGATGGGGGGGGGGGGGGGCAGACACCTGAGAGGATTGAGTTGATCATGTTCTTGATGATGGGGGGGGGGGGGGGGGGGGCAGACACCTGAGAGGATTGTGTTGATCATGTTCTTGATGATGGGGGGGGAAGACACCTGAGAGGAGTGTGTTGATCATGTTCTTGATGATGGGGGGGGCAGACACCTGAGAGGATTGAGTTGATCATGTTCTTGATGATGGAAGGGGGCAGACACCTGAGAGGAGTGTGTTGATCATGTTCTTGATGATGGGGGGTGGGGGCAGACACCTGAGAGGAGTGTGTTGATCATGTTCTTGATGATGGGGGGGGGGGGGGCAGACACCTGAGAGGATTGAGTTGATCATGTTCTTGATGATGGAAGGGGGCAGAAACCTGAGAGGAGTGTGTTGATCATGTTCTTGATGATGGGGGGGGGGGGGGGCAGACACCTGAGAGGATTGAGTTGATCATGTTCTTGATGATGGAAGGGGGCAGACACCTGAGAGGAGTGTGTTGATCATGTTCTTGATGATGAGGGGGGCAGACACCTGAGAGGAGTGTGTTGATCATGTTCTTGATGATGGGGGGGGCAGACACCTGAGAGGTTTGAGTTGATCATGTTCTTGATGATGGAAGGGGGCAGACACCTGAGAGGAGTGTGTTGATCATGTTCTTGATGATGGGGGGGGGGGGGGGGGCAGACACCTGAGAGGATTGTGTTGATCATGTTCTTGATGATGGGGGGGGAAGACACCTGAGAGGAGTGTGTTGATCATGTTCTTGATGATGGGGGGGGCAGACACCTGAGAGGATTGAGTTGATCATGTTCTTGATGATGGAAGGGGGCAGACACCTGAGAGGAGTGTGTTGATCATGTTCTTGATGATGGGGGGTGGGGGCAGACACCTGAGAGGAGTGTGTTGATCATGTTCTTGATGATGGGGGGGGGGGGGGGGCAGACACCTGAGAGGATTGAGTTGATCATGTTCTTGATGATGGAAGGGGGCAGAAACCTGAGAGGAGTGTGTTGATCATGTTCTTGATGATGGGGGGGGGGGGGCAGACACCTGAGAGGATTGAGTTGATCATGTTCTTGATGATGGAAGGGGGCAGACACCTGAGAGGAGTGTGTTGATCATGTTCTTGATGATGAGGGGGGCAGACACCTGAGAGGAGTGTGTTGATCATGTTCTTGATGATGGGGGGGGCAGACACCTGAGAGGTTTGAGTTGATCATGTTCTTGATGATGGAAGGGGGCAGACACCTGAGAGGAGTGTGTTGATCATGTTCTTGATGATGGGGGGGGGGGGGTCAGACACCTGAGAGGATTGAGTTGATCATGTTCTTGATGATGGAAGGGGGCAGACACCTGAGAGGAGTGTGTTGATCATGTTCTTGAAGATGAGGGGGGCAGACACCTGAGAGGAGTGTGTTGATCATGTTCTTGATGATGGGGGGTGGGGGCAGACACCTGAGAGGAGTGTGTTGATCATGTTCTTGATGATGGGGGGGGCAGATACCTGAGAGGAGTGTGTTGATCATGTTCTTGATGATGGGGGGGGGGGCAGACACCTGAGAGGATTGTGCTGAACATGTTCTTGATGATGGGGGGGGGCAGACACCTGAGAGGATTGTGTTGATCATGTTCTTGACGATGGGGGGGCAGACACGTGAGAGGATTGAGTTGATCATGTTCTTGATGATGGGGGGGGGGGGGGGGGCAGACACCTGAGAGGATTGTGTTTATCATGTTCTTGATGATGGTGGGGGAAGACACCTGAGAGGAGTGTGTTGATCATGTTCTTGATGATGGGGGGGGCAGACACCTGAGAGGAGTGTGTTGATCATGTTCTTGATGATGGAAGGGGGCAGACACCTGAGAGGAGTGTGTTGATCATGTTCTTGATGATAGGGGGATGGGGCAGACACCTGAGAGGAGTGTGTTGATCATGTTCTTGATGATGGGGGGGGTTGGGGGGCAGACACCTGAGAGGATTGAGTTGATCATGTTCTTGATGATGGAAGGGGGCAGACACCTGAGAGGAGTGTGTTGATCATGTTCTTGATGATGGGGGGGGGGGGGGGGGCAGACACCTGAGAGGATTGAGTTGATCATGTTCTTGATGATGGAAGGGGGCAGACACCTGAGAGGAGTGTGTTGATCATGTTCTTGAAGATGAGGGGGGCAGACACCTGAGAGGAGTGTGTTGATCATGTTCTTGATGATGGGGGGTGGGGGCAGACACCTGAGAGGAGTGTGTTGATCATGTTCTTGATGATGGGGGGGGCAGATACCTGAGAGGAGTGTGTTGATCATGTTCTTGATGATGGGGGGGGGGGGCAGACACCTGAGAGGATTGTGCTGAACATGTTCTTGATGATGGGGGGGGCAGACACCTGAGAGGATTGTGTTGATCATGTTCTTGACGATGGGGGGGGCAGACACGTGAGAGGATTGAGTTGATCATGTTCTTGATGATGGGGGGGGGGGGGGGGCAGACACCTGAGAGGATTGTGTTTATCATGTTCTTGATGATGGTGGGGGAAGACACCTGAGAGGAGTGTGTTGATCATGTTCTTGATGATGGGGGGGGCAGACACCTGAGAGGAGTGTGTTGATCATGTTCTTGATGATGGAAGGGGGCAGACACCTGAGAGGAGTGTGTTGATCATGTTCTTGATGATAGGGGGATGGGGCAGACACCTGAGAGGAGTGTGTTGATCATGTTCTTGATGATGGGGGGGGGGGGGGGGGGGGGGCAGACACCTGAGAGGATTGAGTTGATCATGTTCTTGATGATGGAAGGGGGCAGACACCTGAGAGGAGTGTGTTGATCATGTTCTTGATTGAGTTGATCATGTTCTTGATGATGGAAGGGGGCAGACACCTGAGAGGAGTGTGTTGATCATGTTCTTGATGATGAGGGGGGCAGACACCTGAGAGGAGTGTGTTGATCATGTTCTTGATGATGGGGGGGGGGCAGACACCTGAGAGGTTTGAGTTGATCATGTTCTTGATGATGGAAGGGGGCAGACACCTGAGAAGAGTGTGTTGATCATGTTCTTGATGATGGGGGGGGGGGGGGCAGACACCTGAGAGGAATGAGTTGATTATGTTCTTGATGATGGAAGGGGGCAGACACCTGAGAGGAGTGTGTTGATCATGTTCTTGAAGATGAGGGGGGCAGACACCTGAGAGGAGTGTGTTGATCATGTTCTTGATGATGGGGGGGGCAGACACCTGAGAGGTTTGAGTTGATCATGTTCTTGATGATGGAAGGGGGCAGACACCTGAGAGGAGTGTGTTGATCATTTTCTTGATGATGGGGGGGGGGGGGGGGGCAGACACCTGAGAGGATTGTGTTGATTATGTTCATGATGATGGGGGGTGGGGGCAGACACCTGAGAGGAGTGTGTTGATCATGTTCTTGATGATGGAGGGGGCAGACACCTGAGAGGATTGTGTTGATATCATGTTCTTGATGATGGGGGGGCAGACACCTGAGAGGATTGTGTTGATCATGTTCTTGATGATGGGGGGTGGGGGCAGACACCTGAGAGGAGTGTGTTGATCATGTTCTTGATGATGGGGGGGGCAGACACCTGAGAGGAGTGTGTTGATCATGTTCTTGATGATGGGGGGGGGGGCAGACACCTGAGAGGATTGTGTTGATCATGTTCTTGATGATGGGGGGGGCAGACACCTGAGAGGAGTGTGTTGATCATGTTCTTGATGATGGGGGGGGGGGGGGGCAGACACCTGAGAGGATTGAGTTGATCATGTTCTTGATGATGGGGGTGGGGGGGGGGCAGACACCTGAGAGGATTGTGTTGATAATGTTCTTGATGATGGGGGGGGGGCAGACACCTGAGAGGAGTGTGTTGATCATGTTCTTGATGATGGGGGGGCCAGACACCTGAGAGGATTGAGTTGATCATGTTCTTGATGATGTAAGGGGGCAGACACCTGAGAGGAGTGTGTTGATCATGTTCTTGATGATGGGGTGTGGGGGCAGACACCTGAGAGGAGTGTGTTGATCATGCTCTTGATGATGGGGGGGGGGCAGACACCTGAGAGGATTGAGTTGATCATGTTCTTGATGATGGAAGGGGGCAGACACCTGAGAGGAGTGTGTTGATCATGTTCTTGAAGATGAGTGGGGCAGACACCTGAGAGGAGTGTGTTGATCATGTTCTTGATGATGGGGGGGGCAGACACCTGAGAGGTTTGAGTTGATCATGTTCTTGATGATGGAAGGGGGCAGACACCTGAGAGGAGTGTGTTGATCATTTTCTTGATGATGGGGGGGGGGGGGGGGGGCAGACACCTGAGAGGATTGTGTTGATCATGTTCTTGATGATGGGGGGTGGGGGCAGACACCTGAGAGGAGTGTGTTGATCATGTTCTTGATGATGGAGGGGGCAGACACCTGAGAGGATTGTGTTGATATCATGTTCTTGATGATGGGGGGGGCAGACACCTGAGAGGATTGTGTTGATCATGTTCTTGATGATGGGGGGTGGGGGCAGACACCTGAGAGGAGTGTGTTGATCATGTTCTTGATGATGGGGGGGGCAGACACCTGAGAGGAGTGTGTTGATCATGTTCTTGATGATGGGGGGGGGGGCAGACACCTGAGAGGATTGTGTTGATCATGTTCTTGATGATGGGGGGGGCAGACACCTGAGAGGATTGTGTTGATCATGTTCTTGACGATGGGGGGGGCAGACATGTGAGAGGATTGAGTTGATCATGTTCTTGATGATGGGGGGGGCAGACACCTGAGAGGAGTGTGTTGATCATGTTGTTGATGATGGGGGGGGGGCAGACACCTGAGAGGATTGAGTTGATCATGTTCTTGATGATGGGGGGGGGGGGGGCAGACACCTGAGAGGATTGTGTTGATCATGTTCTTGATGATGGGGGGTGGCAGACACCTGAGAGGAGTGTGTTGATCATGTTCTTGATGATGGGGGGGGCAGACACCTGAGAGGATTGAGTTGATCATGTTCTTGATGATGGAAGGGGGCAGACACCTGAGAGGAGTGTGTTGATCATGTTCTTGATGATGGGGGGTGGGGGCAGACACCTGAGAGGAGTGTGTTGATCATGTTCTTGATGATGGGGGGGGGGGGGGGGCAGACACCTGAGAGGATTGAGTTGATCATGTTCTTGATGATGGAAGGGGGCAGACACCTGAGAGGAGTGTGTTGATCATGTTCTTGATGATGGGGGGGGGCAGACACCTGAGAGGATTGAGTTGATCATGTTCTTGATGATGGAAGGGGGCAGACACCTGAGAGGATTGTGTTGATCATGTTCTTGATGATGGAAGGGGGCAGACACCTGAGAGGATTATGTTGATCATGTTCTTGATGATGGGGGGGGGTGGGTGAAGGTCATGGGGGAGGTTGTGGGCAAGGGTCATCTCCCAGGCATCCAGCAGCAACACATCCACACCCCTGAACATGGCCTTCAGCACCCTGTCCATCTGCGTCAAGATCCAGTCACTGTTGATCAAGTTAGCCTTCTTTTGGTCGAGGTTGGCAGAGCGCACCACTACTATGGTCCCCGGAGCCCGTTCCAGAAGGCGCACCACCGCCCTTCGAATTTGTCGTAGTCGGCGAATGTAGGCCTGCAGAGGGAAAAAGCTGAAATGGGCCGAAACGCCGATGACTACCACAGTGTTTGATCCCCCGGCCAGGCCGTCCAGCTCATTAGCTACATAGTGTAGCTGACTGACGCTGAGAGGGGGCCAGAATATGGGGGGGCCGTGGCAGCGGTACTTCAGCAGGATGTTGTGGGGGATGTTCACTGCCATGAAGGGCCCCGCTCTCACATGACTTCTAAGGTTGAACTTCTTCAGCTCTGTGACAGAGAGAGAGGGAGATGTATGTTGAGGTAGAGCGAGAGAATTTGAACACACCTGAGACAGCTGGGTGTAAGATGTAATAGGTTTGGCCAACAACACTCACCTGGCACAAAGCTGGTGAGGAAGTCATAGTACTGTCTAACGTTGGAATCTCCGTACATGTACACCTGCTTGCCCTTCAGACACTGAATAATGGTAGTGGGGTCGTTAAACTGGCGTATTACGACGCCACCCAGCGCCCGCCACGAACCCTGGAAGTAATACCCAGAGGGAGGGGTCCTGATAGGTGCTGCTGCTACGCTGCTGCTTTCCTCCTCTGGTTTGTCTGAAATACGAAAGCTGGCATGATGCACCAGCTACCATCACTTTACAGATACAAAACAACCAGCTACCATCACTTTACAGATACAATACAACCAGCTACCATCACTATACAGATACAATTCAACCAGCTACCATCACTTTACAGATACAATACAACCAGCTACCATCACTTTACAGATACAATACAACCAGCTACCATCACTTTACAGATATAATACAACCAGCTACCATCACTTTACAGATACAAATCAACCAGCTACCATCACTTTACAGATACAATACAACCAGCTACCATCACTTTACAGATACAATACAACCAGCTACCATCACTTTACAGATACAATACAACCAGCTACCATCACTTTACAGATACAATACAACCAGCTACCATCACTTTACATATATAATACAACCAGCTACCATCACTTTACAGATACAATTCAACCAGCTACCATCACTTTACAGATACAATACAACCAGCTACCATCACTTTACAGATACAATACAACCAGCTACCATCACTTTACAGATACAATACAACCAGCTACCATCACTTTACAGATACAATACAACCAGCTACCATCACTATACAGATACAATTCAACCAGCTACCATCACTTTACAGATACAACACAACCAGCTACCATCACTTTACAGATACAATACAACCAGCTACCATCACTTTACAGATATAATACAACCAGCTACCATCACTTTACAGATACAATACCACCAGCTACCATCACTTTACAGATACAATACAACCATCTACCATCACTTTACAGATACAATACAACCAGCTACCATCACTTTACAGATACAATACAACCAGCTACCATCACTTTACAGATACAATACAACCAGCTACCATCACTTTACAGATACAATACAACCAGCTACCATCACTTTACAGATACAATACAATCAGCTACCATCACTTTACAGATACAATACAACCAGCTACCATCACTTTACAGATACAATACAATCAGCTACCATCACTTTACAGATACAATACAACCAGCTACCATCACTTTACAGATACAATACAACCAGCTACCATCACTTTACAGATACAATACAACCAGCTACCATCACTATACAGATACAATTCAACCAGCTACCATCACTTTACAGATACAATACAACCAGCTACCATCACTTTACAGATACAATACAACCAGCTACCATCACTTTACAGATACAATACAACCAGCTACCATCACTTTACAGACACAATACAATCAGCTAACATCACTTTACATATACAATACAACCAGCTACCATCACTTTACAGATACAATACAATCAGCTACCATCACTTTATAGATATAATACAACCAGCTACCATCACTTCACACTCTGCAATAATTTTAGCACATCTCCTACCTTTCTCCTTAGGCAGCACAGTTACACTGTCAGACCCCATTGCATGAATACGTCCGTTGATGTTGATGCCACTAAAAAAGTTAGAATAATTTTACTTGATTGAAAAGCCTGCAGCAAGCAATACCATTCACCTGAAACACTCTAAAAAAAGGCATTAATACTGCATAGGTCCAAGATAAAACATACAGTACACTTAAGACTCGATTCAATCACCCAAGTTCAGCACTATAGCGTGGTTGAAATTGAAAGGTCAATTCCGATTGAGCCGACATATGCAGCGTTTACCGCGAATGCAGTCTCCACTGCCTCGGTAACATTGCCTTTAAATGTCAATCGGGCCACAACGCTGAACTTCAGCGCTACGGATTGAAACAAGTCCTTATTCCCACACACATAATTCTTTACCCCCGTACTAACCTCTGGAAGAGCAGTGCTTCTTTGTTGGTCAGATGTTGCAGATATGTCTGGGAGCCTGTCGTGAAGTGGTTGATCCGCGTGTCACAAGCCAGCTGCTTAGGCTTGTAGCAGAACCAGGGTTCCCCTGTATGGGGGTCTGTGTAATTGCACAGTGGCTGCTGGTTGGCCGGCAGGCACAGGTTACACCTGGTGGTCTCAGACAATGATCCAGAACGGAACAGGCTCTTGGAAGGCACCCAGTTTAGCCGTTCCTCTTGTAAGCGTCGTAGAAGAGAAACTGCCTCACTAGGATGGACCAGTGTCACCTCCACCCATACAGACCCCTCCCACAGTAATGGAAAAATGGCAGAGTAGGTCCCGTTCCAGTGGTCAAGCACCTGTCCTGCAACGCCCGCCCCCAACTCTGGGGAGTGCAGCCGGGCCAGCAGGAAGTCCCCACCATGGCTCTTGGGACGCCCCTGGAAATCGCTCATAAGGACCAGAGCCTCCAGCTGGTCCCCCACGTGCCTCACTCTCCCACCCCCTGCTGGCAGGATTGAAAACAGGCTGTGTGCAGGGTCACTGGTCTGGTCCAGGGGTGTAGGCA
Source organism: Coregonus lavaretus (assembly GCF_964263955.1). Classification (NCBI taxonomy): domain Eukaryota; kingdom Metazoa; phylum Chordata; class Actinopteri; order Salmoniformes; family Salmonidae; genus Coregonus; species Coregonus lavaretus. The sequence continues at coordinate 77,745,849 of NC_139990.1, forward strand.
TGGACCGGGGCGGAGGCTCTGGCCCGGCGATGGACTCCAGGAGGGAACGCTCCTCCAGAGCCTCCTCGGGAGACGGCTCCTGGCCCAGGTGGCTACAGAAGCTCCGCTTGCGGTCCAGGGAAGGAGGGCCCTCTGCGTGGATGCTGCTTAGGTCCAATGTGCTGTTGAGCTTCCACTATGGAGGAGAGTAGAGGTCACTAAGGGGGAGGTGTGGTAGGCTAAGGCAGGTAGATGGTGATTGATGCAAGGTCCTCACCTCCAGAATGTTGATGTTACGGAACAGGAAGAAGAGGCCCGACAGGGCTAGCAGGAGAAAGATGCTGACATATTTGGACTGGCAATCCCACATGGCTCCTGTCTAGGGTTCCAAAGGGAGGGGGTATTAATGGAAACTTTCTAAGTTTACCAGTAAACTACCTAAATTTGGTATCTTTCAAGGATTTTATGCAATCTATCACAAAATATCTAGTGGCCCTTTGGGGTACTTCAGATTATCACAGGTGTCTGTAATCATCTCTGGCCCTCTGTGTGGCCTTATCACATGTAAAATATGAAATAATTAAAGAAGATGATTAAAATAAAATAGAATAGAATGACAAATCTGTAAAACATGATCCTAAATACAAACCATCAATATAGTTCATATAATTGGTGTTTAATATGAGGGTTACAGCATGAAATGTTTTGGCGTCAAACTGGTGGCAGTTGTGAAAAAAGTTAATCGTTGGAAGAGTTGCAGAGTTAATTGAAAATAATGGCATTGTTGATTAGACTATTTTCTCTTGAACCATATGGTCTATCTACTAGACACTCTTGGACAATATGGACACAGATATAATATTTTAATACTATAAACCATTATTTATTAATTTTTACGTTATTCAAGTATAAATGACCAAAATGATGATAGATTGCCATAGATTCTCTTAATTACCAAAGGATTCTGGTAACTTTGGTAAATTACCGGTAGCTTTGCAACCTTACTCCTGTCTCTAGTCCACTGATATTGACACATAGAAGCAGGCGACTGTTTATCTACAACTGTTTATCTACAACTGTTTACCTACAACTGTTTATTATCAACTGTTTATTATCAACTATTTACCTACAACTGTTTACCTACAACTGTTTATCTACAACTGTTTATTATCAACTGTTTATTATCAACTGTTTACCTACAACTGTTTACCTACAACTGTTTATTATCAACTGTTTACCTACAACTGTTTATTATCAACTGTTTACCTACAACTGTTTACCTACAACTGTTTATTATCAACTGTTTACCTACAACTGTTTACCTACAACTGTTTATCTACAACTGTTTATCTACAACTGTTTACCTACAACTGTTTACCTACAACTGTTTATTATCAACTGTTTACCTACAACTGTTTACCTACAACTGTTTATCTACAACTGTTTATTATCAACTGTTTACCTACAACTGTTTATTATCAACTGTTTATTATCAACTGTTTACCTACAACTGTTTATTATCAACTGTTTACCTACAACTGTTTATTATCAACTGTTTACCTACAACTGTTTACCTACAACTGTTTATTATCAACTGTTTACCTACAACTGTTTACCTACAACTGTTTACCTACAACTGTTTACCTACAACTGTTTATCTACAACTGTTTATCTACAACTGTTTATTATCAACTGTTTACCTACAACTGTTTATTATCAACTGTTTACCTACAACTGTTTATCTATAACTGTTTATCTACAACTGTTTACCTACAACTGTTTATTATCAACTGTTTATCTACAACTGTTTACCTACAACTGTTTATTATCAACTGTTTACCTACAACTGTTTACCTACAACTGTTTATCTACAACTGTTTATTATCAACTGTTTACCTACAACTGTTTATTATCAACTGTTTACCTACAACTGTTTATCTATAACTGTTTATCTACAACTGTTTACCTACAACTGTTTATTATCAACTGTTTATCTACAACTGTTTACCTACAACTGTTTATTATCAACTGTTTACCTACAACTGTTTACCTACAACTGTTTTCCTACAACTGTTTACCTACAACTGTTTATCTACAACTGTTTATTATCAACTGTTTACCTACAACTGTTTACCTACAACTGTTTACCTACAACTGTTTTTATCAACTGTTTACCTACAACTGTTTATTATCAACTGTTTACCTACAACTGTTTACCTACAACTGTTTACCTATAACTGTTTACCCACAACTGTTTACCCACAACTGTTTACCTACAACTGTTTACCTACAACTGTTTATTATCAACTGTTTACCTACAACTGTTTATCTATAACTGTTTATCTACAACTGTTTACCTACAACTGTTTATTATCAACTGTTTATCTACAACTGTTTACCTACAACTGTTTATTATCAACTGTTTACCTACAACTGTTTACCTACAACTGTTTTCCTACAACTGTTTATTATCAACTGTTTACCTACAACTGTTTACCTACAACTGTTTACCTACAACTGTTTACCTACAACTGTTTATTATCAACTGTTTACCTACAACTGTTTACCTACAACTGTCTTCCTACAACTGTTTACCTACAACTGTTTATCTACAACTGTTTATTATCAACTGTTTACCTACAACTGTTTACCTACAACTGTTTACCTAAAACTGTTTATTATCAACTGTTTACCTACAACTGTTTATTATCAACTGTTTACCTACAACTGTTTACCTACAACTGTTTATCTATAACTGTTTACCCACAACTGTTTACCTACAACTGTTTACCTACAACTGTTTACCTACAACTGTTTATTATCAACTGTTTACCTACAACTGTTTACCTACAACTGTTTACCTACAACTGTTTATCTACAACTGTTTACCTACAACTGTTTACCTACAACTGTTTATCTACAACTGTTTACCTACATTTGTTTATTATCAACTGTTTACCTACAACTGTTTACCTACAACTGTTTACCTACAACTGTTTTCCTACAACTGTTTATTATCAACTGTTTACCTACAACTGTTTACCTACAACTGTTTACCTACAACTGTTTACCTACAACTGTTTATTATCAACTGTTTACCTACAACTGTTTACCTACAACTGTCTTCCTACAACTGTTTACCTACAACTGTTTATCTACAACTGTTTATTATCAACTGTTTACCTACAACTGTTTACCTACAACTGTTTACCTAAAACTGTTTATTATCAACTGTTTACCTACAACTGTTTATTATCAACTGTTTACCTACAACTGTTTACCTACAACTGTTTATCTATAACTGTTTACCCACAACTGTTTACCTACAACTGTTTACCTACAACTGTTTACCTACAACTGTTTATTATCAACTGTTTACCTACAACTGTTTACCTACAACTGTTTACCTACAACTGTTTATCTACAACTGTTTACCTACAACTGTTTACCTACAACTGTTTATCTACAACTGTTTACCTACATTTGTTTATTATCAACTGTTTACCTACAACTGTTTACCTACAACTGTTTACCTACAACTGTTTACCTACAACTGTTTATTATCAACTGTTTACCTACAACTGTTTACCTACAACTGTTTTCCTACAACTGTTTATTATCAACTGTTTACCTACAACTGTTTACCTACAACTGTTTACCTACAACTGTTTACCTACAACTGTTATTATCAACTGTTTACCTACAACTGTTTACCTACAACTGTTTTCCTACAACTGTTTACCTACAACTGTTTATCTACAACTGTTTATTATCAACTGTTTACCTACAACTGTTTACCTACAACTGTTTACCTAAAACTGTTTATTATCAACTGTTTACCTACAACTGTTTATTATCAACTGTTTACCTACAACTGTTTACCTACAACTGTTTATCTATAACTGTTTACCCACAACTGTTTACCTACAACTGTTTACCTACAACTGTTTACCTACAACTGTTTACCTACAACTGTTTACCTACAACTGTTTATCTACAACTGTTTACCTACATTTGTTTATTATCAACTGTTTACCTACAACTGTTTACCTACAACTGTTTACCTACAACTGTTTATTATCAACTGTTTACCTACAACTGTTTACCTACAACTGTTTACCTACAACTGTTTATCTATAACTGTTTATCTACAACTGTTTATCTACAACTCTTTATCTACAACTGTTTATTATCAACTGTTTACCTACAACTGTTTACCTACAACTGTTTAATTACAACTGTTTATTATCAACTGTTTATCTACAACGGTTTACCTACAACAGTTTACCTACAACAGTTTACCTACAACTGTTTATTATCAACTGTTTACCTACAACTGTTTACCTACAACTGTTTACCTACAACTGTTTATTATCAACTGTTTACCTACAACTGTTTACCTACAACTGTTTATCTACAACTGTTTATCTACAACTGTTTACCTACAACTGTTTACCTACAACTGTTTATTATCAACTGTTTACCTACAACTGTTTACCTACAACTGTTTACCTACGACTGTTTACCTACGACTGTTTATCTACAACTGTTTATTATCAACTGTTTACCTACAACTGTTTACCTACAACTGTTTATCTACAACTGTTTATTATCAACTGTTTACCTACAACTGTTTATTATCAACTGTTTATTATCAACTGTTTACCTACAACTGTTTATTATCAACTGTTTAACTACAACTGTTTATTATCAACTGTTTACCTACAACTGTTTATTATCAACTGTTTATTATCAACTGTTTACATACAACTGTTTACCTACAACTGTTTACCTACAACTGTTTACCTACAACTGTTTATCTACAACTGTTTATTATCAACTGTTTACCTACAACTGTTTACCTACAACTGTTTATCTACAACTGTTTATTATCAACTGTTTACCTACAACTGTTTATTATCAACTGTTTACCTACAACTGTTTATCTACAACTGTTTACCTACAACTGTTTATCTATAACTGTTTATCTACAACTGTTTACCTACAACTGTTTATTATCAACTGTTTACCTACAACTGTTTACCTACAACTGTTTACCTACAACTGTTTATCTATAACTGTTTATCTACAACTGTTTATCTACAACTCTTTATCTACAACTGTTTATTATCAACTGTTTACCTACAACTGTTTACCTACAACTGTTTACCTACAACTGTTTATTATCAACTGTTTACCTACAACTGTTTATCTATAACTGTTTATCTACAACTGTTTACCTACAACTGTTTATTATCAACTGTTTATCTACAACTGTTTACCTACAACTGTTTACCTACAACTGTTTATTATCAACTGTTTACCTACAACTGTTTACCTACAACTGTTTATCTACAACTGTTTATCTACAACTGTTTACCTACAACTGTTTACCTACAACTGTTTATTATCAACTGTTTACCTACAACTGTTTACCTACAACTGTTTACCTACGACTGTTTACCTACGACTGTTTATCTACAACTGTTTATCATCAACTGTTTACCTACAACTGTTTACCTACAACTGTTTATCTACAACTGTTTATTATCAACTGTTTACCTACAACTGTTTATTATCAACTGTTTATTATCAACTGTTTACCTACAACTGTTTATTATCAACTGTTTAACTACAACTGTTTATTATCAACTGTTTACCTACAACTGTTTATTATCAACTGTTTATTATCAACTGTTTACATACAACTGTTTACCTACAACTGTTTACCTACAACTGTTTACCTACAACTGTTTATCTACAACTGTTTATTATCAACTGTTTACCTACAACTGTTTACCTACAACTGTTTATCTACAACTGTTTATTATCAACTGTTTACCTACAACTGTTTATTATCAACTGTTTACCTACAACTGTTTATCTATAACTGTTTATCTACAACTGTTTACCTACAACTGTTTATCTATAACTGTTTATCTACAACTGTTTACCTACAACTGTATATTATCAACTGTTTATCTACAACTGTTTACCTACAACTGTTTATTATCAACTGTTTACCTACAACTGTTTATCTATAACTGTTTATCTACAACTGTTTACCTACAACTGTTTATTATCAACTGTTTATCTACAACTGTTTACCTACAACTGTTTATTATCAACTGTTTACCTACAACTGTTTACCTACAACTGTTTACCTACAACTGTTTACCTATAACTGTTTACCCACAACTGTTTACCTACAACTGTTTACCTACAACTGTTTACCTACAACTGTTTACCTACAACTGTTTATTATCAACCGTTTACCTACAACTGTTTATCTATAACTGTTTATCTACAACTGTTTACCTACAACTGTTTATTATCAACTGTTTATCTACAACTGTTTACCTACAACTGTTTATTATCAACTGTTTACCTACAACTGTTTATCTATAACTGTTTATCTACAACTGTTTACCTACAACTGTTTATCTATAACTGTTTATCTACAACTGTTTACCTACAACTGTTTATTATCAACTGTTTATCTACAACTGTTTACCTACAACTGTTTATTATCAACTGTTTACCTACAACTGTTTATCTATAACTGTTTATCTACAACTGTTTACCTACAACTGTTTATTATCAACTGTTTATCTACAACTGTTTACCTACAACTGTTTATTATCAACTGTTTACCTACAACTGTTTACCTACAACTGTTTACCTACAACTGTTTACCTATAACTGTTTACCCACAACTGTTTACCTACAACTGTTTACCTACAACTGTTTACCTACAACTGTTTACCTACAACTGTTTATTATCAACTGTTTACCTACAACTGTTTATCTATAACTGTTTATCTACAACTGTTTACCTACAACTGTTTATTATCAACTGTTTATCTACAACTGTTTACCTACAACTGTTTACCTACAACTGTTTATTATCAACTGTTTACCTACAACTGTTTACCTACAACTGTTTATCTACAACTGTTTATCTACAACTGTTTACCTACAACTGTTTACCTACAACTGTTTATTATCAACTGTTTACCTACAACTGTTTACCTACAACTGTTTACCTACGACTGTTTACCTACGACTGTTTATCTACAACTGTTTATCATCAACTGTTTACCTACAACTGTTTACCTACAACTGTTTATCTACAACTGTTTATTATCAACTGTTTACCTACAACTGTTTATTATCAACTGTTTATTATCAACTGTTTACCTACAACTGTTTATTATCAACTGTTTAACTACAACTGTTTATTATCAACTGTTTACCTACAACTGTTTATTATCAACTGTTTATTATCAACTGTTTACATACAACTGTTTACCTACAACTGTTTACCTACAACTGTTTACCTACAACTGTTTATCTACAACTGTTTATTATCAACTGTTTACCTACAACTGTTTACCTACAACTGTTTATCTACAACTGTTTATTATCAACTGTTTACCTACAACTGTTTATTATCAACTGTTTACCTACAACTGTTTATCTATAACTGTTTATCTACAACTGTTTACCTACAACTGTTTATCTATAACTGTTTATCTACAACTGTTTACCTACAACTGTATATTATCAACTGTTTATCTACAACTGTTTACCTACAACTGTTTATTATCAACTGTTTACCTACAACTGTTTATCTATAACTGTTTATCTACAACTGTTTACCTACAACTGTTTATTATCAACTGTTTATCTACAACTGTTTACCTACAACTGTTTATTATCAACTGTTTACCTACAACTGTTTACCTACAACTGTTTACCTACAACTGTTTACCTATAACTGTTTACCCACAACTGTTTACCTACAACTGTTTACCTACAACTGTTTACCTACAACTGTTTACCTACAACTGTTTATTATCAACTGTTTACCTACAACTGTTTATCTATAACTGTTTATCTACAACTGTTTAACTACAACTGTTTATTATCAACTGTTTATCTACAACTGTTTACCTACAACTGTTTATTATCAACTGTTTACCTACAACTGTTTACCTACAACTGTTTTCCTACAACTGTTTTCCTACAACTGTTTATTATCAACTGTTTACCTACAACTGTTTACCTACAACTGTTTACCTACAACTGTTTACCTACAACTGTTTATTATCAACTGTTTACCTACAACTGTTTACCTACAACTGTTTACCTAAAACTGTTTACCTAAAACAGTTTATTATCAACTGTTTACCTACAACTGTTTATTATCAACTGTTTACCTACAACTGTTTACCTACAACTGTTTATTATCAACTGTTTATCTACAACTGTTTACCTACAACTGTTTATTATCAACTGTTTACCTACAACTGTTTACCTACAACTGTTTTCCTACAACTGTTTATTATCAACTGTTTACCTACAACTGTTTACCTACAACTGTTTACCTACAACTGTTTACCTACAACTGTTTATTATCAACTGTTTACCTACAACTGTTTACCTACAACTGTTTACCTAAAACTGTTTATTATCAACTGTTTACCTACAACTGTTTATTATCAACTGTTTACCTACAACTGTTTACCTACAACTGTTTATCTATAACTGTTTACCCACAACTGTTTACCTACAACTGTTTACCTACAACTGTTTACCTACAACTGTTTATTATCAACTGTTTACCTACAACTGTTTACCTACAACTGTTTACCTACAACTGTTTATCTACAACTGTTTACCTACAACTGTTTACCTACAACTGTTTATCTACAACTGTTTACCTACATTTGTTTATTATCAACTGTTTACCTACAACTGTTTACCTACAACTGTTTACCTACAACTGTTTTCCTACAACTGTTTATTATCAACTGTTTACCTACAACTGTTTACCTACAACTGTTTACCTACAACTGTTTACCTACAACTGTTTATTATCAACTGTTTACCTACAACTGTTTACCTACAACTGTCTTCCTACAACTGTTTACCTACAACTGTTTATCTACAACTGTTTATTATCAACTGTTTACCTACAACTGTTTACCTACAACTGTTTACCTAAAACTGTTTATTATCAACTGTTTACCTACAACTGTTTATTATCAACTGTTTACCTACAACTGTTTACCTACAACTGTTTATCTATAACTGTTTACCCACAACTGTTTACCTACAACTGTTTACCTACAACTGTTTACCTACAACTGTTTATTATCAACTGTTTACCTACAACTGTTTACCTACAACTGTTTACCTACAACTGTTTATCTACAACTGTTTACCTACAACTGTTTACCTACAACTGTTTATCTACAACTGTTTACCTACATTTGTTTATTATCAACTGTTTACCTACAACTGTTTACCTACAACTGTTTACCTACAACTGTTTATTATCAACTGTTTACCTACAACTGTTTACCTACAACTGTTTTCCTACAACTGTTTATTATCAACTGTTTACCTACAACTGTTTACCTACAACTGTTTACCTACAACTGTTTACCTACAACTGTTATTATCAACTGTTTACCTACAACTGTTTACCTACAACTGTTTTCCTACAACTGTTTACCTACAACTGTTTATCTACAACTGTTTATTATCAACTGTTTACCTACAACTGTTTATTATCAACTGTTTACCTACAACTGTTTATCTATAACTGTTTATCTACAACTGTTTACCTACAACTGTTTATCTATAACTGTTTATCTACAACTGTTTACCTACAACTGTATATTATCAACTGTTTATCTACAACTGTTTACCTACAACTGTTTATTATCAACTGTTTACCTACAACTGTTTATCTATAACTGTTTATCTACAACTGTTTACCTACAACTGTTTATTATCAACTGTTTATCTACAACTGTTTACCTACAACTGTTTATTATCAACTGTTTACCTACAACTGTTTACCTACAACTGTTTACCTACAACTGTTTACCTATAACTGTTTACCCACAACTGTTTACCTACAACTGTTTACCTACAACTGTTTACCTACAACTGTTTACCTACAACTGTTTATTATCAACCGTTTACCTACAACTGTTTATCTATAACTGTTTATCTACAACTGTTTACCTACAACTGTTTATTATAAACTGTTTATCTACAACTGTTTACCTACAACTGTTTATTATCAACTGTTTACCTACAACTGTTTATCTATAACTGTTTATCTACAACTGTTTACCTACAACTGTTTATCTATAACTGTTTATCTACAACTGTTTACCTACAACTGTTTATTATCAACTGTTTATCTACAACTGTTTACCTACAACTGTTTATTATCAACTGTTTACCTACAACTGTTTATCTATAACTGTTTATCTACAACTGTTTACCTACAACTGTTTATTATCAACTGTTTATCTACAACTGTTTACCTACAACTGTTTATTATCAACTGTTTACCTACAACTGTTTACCTACAACTGTTTACCTACAACTGTTTACCTATAACTGTTTACCCACAACTGTTTACCTACAACTGTTTACCTACAACTGTTTACCTACAACTGTTTACCTACAACTGTTTATTATCAACTGTTTACCTACAACTGTTTATCTATAACTGTTTATCTACAACTGTTTACCTACAACTGTTTATTATCAACTGTTTATCTACAACTGTTTACCTACAACTGTTTACCTACAACTGTTTATTATCAACTGTTTACCTACAACTGTTTACCTACAACTGTTTATCTACAACTGTTTATCTACAACTGTTTACCTACAACTGTTTACCTACAACTGTTTATTATCAACTGTTTACCTACAACTGTTTACCTACAACTGTTTACCTACGACTGTTTACCTACGACTGTTTATCTACAACTGTTTATCATCAACTGTTTACCTACAACTGTTTACCTACAACTGTTTATCTACAACTGTTTATTATCAACTGTTTACCTACAACTGTTTATTATCAACTGTTTATTATCAACTGTTTACCTACAACTGTTTATTATCAACTGTTTAACTACAACTGTTTATTATCAACTGTTTACCTACAACTGTTTATTATCAACTGTTTATTATCAACTGTTTACATACAACTGTTTACCTACAACTGTTTACCTACAACTGTTTACCTACAACTGTTTATCTACAACTGTTTATTATCAACTGTTTACCTACAACTGTTTACCTACAACTGTTTATCTACAACTGTTTATTATCAACTGTTTACCTACAACTGTTTATTATCAACTGTTTACCTACAACTGTTTATCTATAACTGTTTATCTACAACTGTTTACCTACAACTGTTTATCTATAACTGTTTATCTACAACTGTTTACCTACAACTGTATATTATCAACTGTTTATCTACAACTGTTTACCTACAACTGTTTATTATCAACTGTTTACCTACAACTGTTTATCTATAACTGTTTATCTACAACTGTTTACCTACAACTGTTTATTATCAACTGTTTATCTACAACTGTTTACCTACAACTGTTTATTATCAACTGTTTACCTACAACTGTTTACCTACAACTGTTTACCTACAACTGTTTACCTATAACTGTTTACCCACAACTGTTTACCTACAACTGTTTACCTACAACTGTTTACCTACAACTGTTTACCTACAACTGTTTATTATCAACTGTTTACCTACAACTGTTTATCTATAACTGTTTATCTACAACTGTTTACCTACAACTGTTTATTATCAACTGTTTATCTACAACTGTTTACCTACAACTGTTTATTATCAACTGTTTACCTACAACTGTTTACCTACAACTGTTTTCCTACAACTGTTTTCCTACAACTGTTTATTATCAACTGTTTACCTACAACTGTTTACCTACAACTGTTTACCTACAACTGTTTACCTACAACTGTTTATTATCAACTGTTTACCTACAACTGTTTACCTACAACTGTTTACCTAAAACTGTTTACCTAAAACAGTTTATTATCAACTGTTTACCTACAACTGTTTATTATCAACTGTTTACCTACAACTGTTTACCTACAACTGTTTATTATCAACTGTTTATCTACAACTGTTTACCTACAACTGTTTATTATCAACTGTTTACCTACAACTGTTTACCTACAACTGTTTTCCTACAACTGTTTATTATCAACTGTTTACCTACAACTGTTTACCTACAACTGTTTACCTACAACTGTTTACCTACAACTGTTTATTATCAACTGTTTACCTACAACTGTTTACCTACAACTGTTTACCTAAAACTGTTTATTATCAACTGTTTACCTACAACTGTTTATTATCAACTGTTTACCTACAACTGTTTACCTACAACTGTTTATCTATAACTGTTTACCCACAACTGTTTACCTACAACTGTTTACCTACAACTGTTTACCTACAACTGTTTATTATCAACTGTTTACCTACAACTGTTTACCTACAACTGTTTACCTACAACTGTTTATCTACAACTGTTTACCTACAACTGTTTACCTACAACTGTTTATCTACAACTGTTTACCTACATTTGTTTATTATCAACTGTTTACCTACAACTGTTTACCTACAACTGTTTACCTACAACTGTTTTCCTACAACTGTTTATTATCAACTGTTTACCTACAACTGTTTACCTACAACTGTTTACCTACAACTGTTTACCTACAACTGTTTATTATCAACTGTTTACCTACAACTGTTTACCTACAACTGTCTTCCTACAACTGTTTACCTACAACTGTTTATCTACAACTGTTTATTATCAACTGTTTACCTACAACTGTTTACCTACAACTGTTTACCTAAAACTGTTTATTATCAACTGTTTACCTACAACTGTTTATTATCAACTGTTTACCTACAACTGTTTACCTACAACTGTTTATCTATAACTGTTTACCCACAACTGTTTACCTACAACTGTTTACCTACAACTGTTTACCTACAACTGTTTATTATCAACTGTTTACCTACAACTGTTTACCTACAACTGTTTACCTACAACTGTTTATCTACAACTGTTTACCTACAACTGTTTACCTACAACTGTTTATCTACAACTGTTTACCTACATTTGTTTATTATCAACTGTTTACCTACAACTGTTTACCTACAACTGTTTACCTACAACTGTTTATTATCAACTGTTTACCTACAACTGTTTACCTACAACTGTTTTCCTACAACTGTTTATTATCAACTGTTTACCTACAACTGTTTACCTACAACTGTTTACCTACAACTGTTTACCTACAACTGTTATTATCAACTGTTTACCTACAACTGTTTACCTACAACTGTTTTCCTACAACTGTTTACCTACAACTGTTTATCTACAACTGTTTATTATCAACTGTTTACCTACAACTGTTTACCTACAACTGTTTACCTAAAACTGTTTATTATCAACTGTTTACCTACAACTGTTTATTATCAACTGTTTACCTACAACTGTTTACCTACAACTGTTTATCTATAACTGTTTACCCACAACTGTTTACCTACAACTGTTTACCTACAACTGTTTACCTACAACTGTTTATTATCAACTGTTTACCTACAACTGTTTACCTACAACTGTTTACCTACAACTGTTTATTTACAACTGTTTACCTACAACTGTTTACCTACAACTGTTTATCTACAACTGTTTACCTACATTTGTTTATTATCAACTGTTTACCTACAACTGTTTACCTACAACTGTTTACCTACAACTGTTTATTATCAACTGTTTACCTACAACTGTTTACCTACAACTGTTTACCTACAACTGTTTATCTATAACTGTTTATCTACAACTGTTTATCTACAACTCTTTATCTACAACTGTTTATTATCAACTGTTTACCTACAACTGTTTACCTACAACTGTTTAATTACAACTGTTTATTATCAACTGTTTATCTACAACGGTTTACCTACAACAGTTTACCTACAACAGTTTACCTACAACTGTTTATTATCAACTGTTTACCTACAACTGTTTACCTACAACTGTTTACCTACAACTGTTTATTATCAACTGTTTACCTACAACTGTTTACCTACAACTGTTTATCTACAACTGTTTATCTACAACTGTTTACCTACAACTGTTTACCTACAACTGTTTATTATCAACTGTTTACCTACAACTGTTTACCTACAACTGTTTACCTACGACTGTTTACCTACGACTGTTTATCTACAACTGTTTATTATCAACTGTTTACCTACAACTGTTTACCTACAACTGTTTATCTACAACTGTTTATTATCAACTGTTTACCTACAACTGTTTATTATCAACTGTTTATTATCAACTGTTTACCTACAACTGTTTATTATCAACTGTTTAACTACAACTGTTTATTATCAACTGTTTACCTACAACTGTTTATTATCAACTGTTTATTATCAACTGTTTACATACAACTGTTTACCTACAACTGTTTACCTACAACTGTTTACCTACAACTGTTTACCTACAACTGTTTATCTACAACTGTTTATTATCAACTGTTTACCTACAACTGTTTACCTACAACTGTTTATCTACAACTGTTTATTATCAACTGTTTACCTACAACTGTTTATTATCAACTGTTTACCTACAACTGTTTATCTATAACTGTTTATTTACAACTGTTTACCTACAACTGTTTATCTATAACTGTTTATCTACAACTGTTTACCTACAACTGTTTATTATCAACTGTTTATCTACAACTGTTTACCTACAACTGTTTATTATCAACTGTTTACCTACAACTGTTTATCTATAACTGTTTATCTACAACTGTTTACCTACAACTGTTTATTATCAACTGTTTATCTACAACTGTTTACCTACAACTGTTTATTATCAACTGTTTACCTACAACTGTTTACCTACAACTGTTTACCTACAACTGTTTACCTATAACTGTTTACCCACAACTGTTTACCTACAACTGTTTACCTACAACTGTTTACCTACAACTGTTTACCTACAACTGTTTATTATCAACTGTTTACCTACAACTGTTTATCTATAACTGTTTATCTACAACTGTTTACCTACAACTGTTTATTATCAACTGTTTATCTACAACTGTTTACCTACAACTGTTTACCTACAACTGTTTATTATCAACTGTTTACCTACAACTGTTTACCTACAACTGTTTATCTACAACTGTTTATCTACAACTGTTTACCTACAACTGTTTACCTACAACTGTTTATTATCAACTGTTTACCTACAACTGTTTACCTACAACTGTTTACCTACGACTGTTTACCTACGACTGTTTATCTACAACTGTTTATTATCAACTGTTTACCTACAACTGTTTACCTACAACTGTTTATCTACAACTGTTTATTATCAACTGTTTACCTACAACTGTTTATTATCAACTGTTTATTATCAACTGTTTACCTACAACTGTTTATTATCAACTGTTTAACTACAACTGTTTATTATCAACTGTTTACCTACAACTGTTTATTATCAACTGTTTATTATCAACTGTTTACATACAACTGTTTACCTACAACTGTTTACCTACAACTGTTTACCTACAACTGTTTATCTACAACTGTTTATTATCAACTGTTTACCTACAACTGTTTACCTACAACTGTTTATCTACAACTGTTTATTATCAACTGTTTACCTACAACTGTTTATTATCAACTGTTTACCTACAACTGTTTATCTATAACTGTTTATCTACAACTGTTTACCTACAACTGTTTATCTATAACTGTTTATCTACAACTGTTTACCTACAACTGTATATTATCAACTGTTTATCTACAACTGTTTACCTACAACTGTTTATTATCAACTGTTTACCTACAACTGTTTATCTATAACTGTTTATCTACAACTGTTTACCTACAACTGTTTATTATCAACTGTTTATCTACAACTGTTTACCTACAACTGTTTATTATCAACTGTTTACCTACAACTGTTTACCTACAACTGTTTACCTACAACTGTTTACCTATAACTGTTTACCCACAACTGTTTACCTACAACTGTTTACCTACAACTGTTTACCTACAACTGTTTACCTACAACTGTTTATTATCAACTGTTTACCTACAACTGTTTATCTATAACTGTTTATCTACAACTGTTTACCTACAACTGTTTATTATCAACTGTTTATCTACAACTGTTTACCTACAACTGTTTATTATCAACTGTTTACCTACAACTGTTTACCTACAACTGTTTTCCTACAACTGTTTATTATCAACTGTTTACCTACAACTGTTTACCTACAACTGTTTACCTACAACTGTTTACCTACAACTGTTTATTATCAACTGTTTACCTACAACTGTTTACCTACAACTGTTTACCTAAAACTGTTTACCTAAAACAGTTTATTATCAACTGTTTACCTACAACTGTTTATTATCAACTGTTTACCTACAACTGTTTACCTACAACTGTTTACCTACAACTGTTTATCTATAACTGTTTACCCACAACTGTTTACCTACAACTGTTTACCTACAACTGTTTACCTACAACTGTTTATTATCAACTGTTTACCTACAACTGTTTACCTACAACTGTTTACCTACAACTGTTTATCTACAACTGTTTACCTACAACTGTTTATTATCAACTGTTTACCTACAACTGTTTACCTACAACTGTCTTCCTACAACTGTTTACCTACAACTGTTTATCTACAACTGTTTATTATCAACTGTTTACCTACAACTGTTTACCTACAACTGTTTACCTAAAACTGTTTATTATCAACTGTTTACCTACAACTGTTTATTATCAACTGTTTACCTACAACTGTTTACCTACAACTGTTTATCTATAACTGTTTACCCACAACTGTTTACCTACAACTGTTTACCTACAACTGTTTACCTACAACTGTTTATTATCAACTGTTTACCTACAACTGTTTACCTACAACTGTTTACCTACAACTGTTTATCTACAACTGTTTACCTACAACTGTTTACCTACAACTGTTTATCTACAACTGTTTACCTACATTTGTTTATTATCAACTGTTTACCTACAACTGTTTACCTACAACTGTTTACCTACAACTGTTTTCCTACAACTGTTTATTATCAACTGTTTACCTACAACTGTTTACCTACAACTGTTTACCTACAACTGTTTACCTACAACTGTTTATTATCAACTGTTTACCTACAACTGTTTACCTACAACTGTCTTCCTACAACTGTTTACCTACAACTGTTTATCTACAACTGTTTATTATCAACTGTTTACCTACAACTGTTTACCTACAACTGTTTACCTAAAACTGTTTATTATCAACTGTTTACCTACAACTGTTTATTATCAACTGTTTACCTACAACTGTTTACCTACAACTGTTTATCTATAACTGTTTACCCACAACTGTTTACCTACAACTGTTTACCTACAACTGTTTACCTACAACTGTTTATTATCAACTGTTTACCTACAACTGTTTACCTACAACTGTTTACCTACAACTGTTTATCTACAACTGTTTACCTACAACTGTTTACCTACAACTGTTTATCTACAACTGTTTACCTACATTTGTTTATTATCAACTGTTTACCTACAACTGTTTACCTACAACTGTTTACCTACAACTGTTTATTATCAACTGTTTACCTACAACTGTTTACCTACAACTGTTTACCTACAACTGTTTATCTATAACTGTTTATCTACAACTGTTTATCTACAACTCTTTATCTACAACTGTTTATTATCAACTGTTTACCTACAACTGTTTACCTACAACTGTTTACCTACAACTGTTTATTATCAACTGTTTATCTACAACGGTTTACCTACAACAGTTTACCTACAACAGTTTACCTACAACTGTTTATTATCAACTGTTTACCTACAACTGTTTACCTACAACTGTTTACCTACAACTGTTTATTATCAACTGTTTACCTACAACTGTTTACCTACAACTGTTTATCTACAACTGTTTATCTACAACTGTTTACCTACAACTGTTTACCTACAACTGTTTATTATCAACTGTTTACCTACAACTGTTTACCTACAACTGTTTACCTACGACTGTTTACCTACGACTGTTTATCTACAACTGTTTATTATCAACTGTTTACCTACAACTGTTTACCTACAACTGTTTATCTACAACTGTTTATTATCAACTGTTTACCTACAACTGTTTATTATCAACTGTTTATTATCAACTGTTTACCTACAACTGTTTATTATCAACTGTTTAACTACAACTGTTTATTATCAACTGTTTACCTACAACTGTTTATTATCAACTGTTTATTATCAACTGTTTACATACAACTGTTTACCTACAACTGTTTACCTACAACTGTTTACCTACAACTGTTTATCTACAACTGTTTATTATCAACTGTTTACCTACAACTGTTTACCTACAACTGTTTATCTACAACTGTTTATTATCAACTGTTTACCTACAACTGTTTATTATCAACTGTTTACCTACAACTGTTTATCTATAACTGTTTATCTACAACTGTTTACCTACAACTGTTTATCTATAACTGTTTATCTTCAACTGTTTACCTACAACTGTTTATTATCAACTGTTTATCTACAACTGTTTACCTACAACTGTTTATTATCAACTGTTTACCTACAACTGTTTATCTATAACTGTTTATCTACAACTGTTTACCTACAACTGTTTATTATCAACTGTTTATCTACAACTGTTTACCTACAACTGTTTATTATCAACTGTTTACCTACAACTGTTTACCTACAACTGTTTACCTACAACTGTTTACCTATAACTGTTTACCCACAACTGTTTACCTACAACTGTTTACCTACAACTGTTTACCTACAACTGTTTACCTACAACTGTTTATTATCAACTGTTTACCTACAACTGTTTATCTATAACTGTTTATCTACAACTGTTTACCTACAACTGTTTATTATCAACTGTTTATCTACAACTGTTTACCTACAACTGTTTACCTACAACTGTTTATTATCAACTGTTTACCTACAACTGTTTACCTACAACTGTTTATCTACAACTGTTTATCTACAACTGTTTACCTACAACTGTTTACCTACAACTGTTTATTATCAACTGTTTACCTACAACTGTTTACCTACAACTGTTTACCTACGACTGTTTACCTACGACTGTTTATCTACAACTGTTTATTATCAACTGTTTACCTACAACTGTTTACCTACAACTGTTTATCTACAACTGTTTATTATCAACTGTTTACCTACAACTGTTTATTATCAACTGTTTATTATCAACTGTTTACCTACAACTGTTTATTATCAACTGTTTAACTACAACTGTTTATTATCAACTGTTTACCTACAACTGTTTATTATCAACTGTTTATTATCAACTGTTTACATACAACTGTTTACCTACAACTGTTTACCTACAACTGTTTACCTACAACTGTTTATCTACAACTGTTTATTATCAACTGTTTACCTACAACTGTTTACCTACAACTGTTTATCTACAACTGTTTATTATCAACTGTTTACCTACAACTGTTTATTATCAACTGTTTACCTACAACTGTTTATCTATAACTGTTTATCTACAACTGTTTACCTACAACTGTTTATCTATAACTGTTTATCTACAACTGTTTACCTACAACTGTTTATTATCAACTGTTTATCTACAACTGTTTACCTACAACTGTTTATTATCAACTGTTTACCTACAACTGTTTATCTATAACTGTTTATCTACAACTGTTTACCTACAACTGTTTATTATCAACTGTTTATCTACAACTGTTTACCTACAACTGTTTATTATCAACTGTTTACCTACAACTGTTTACCTACAACTGTTTACCTACAACTGTTTACCTATAACTGTTTCCCCACAACTGTTTACCTACAACTGTTTACCTACAACTGTTTACCTACAACTGTTTACCTACAACTGTTTATTATCAACTGTTTACCTACAACTGTTTATCTATAACTGTTTATCTACAACTGTTTACCTACAACTGTTTATTATCAACTGTTTATCTACAACTGTTTACCTACAACTGTTTATTATCAACTGTTTACCTACAACTGTTTACCTACAACTGTTTTCCTACAACTGTTTATTATCAACTGTTTACCTACAACTGTTTACCTACAACTGTTTACCTACAACTGTTTACCTACAACTGTTTATTATCAACTGTTTACCTACAACTGTTTACCTACAACTGTTTACCTAAAACTGTTTACCTAAAACTGTTTATTATCAACTGTTTACCTACAACTGTTTATTATCAACTGTTTACCTACAACTGTTTACCTACAACTGTTTACCTACAACTGTTTATCTATAACTGTTTACCCACAACTGTTTACCTACAACTGTTTACCTACAACTGTTTACCTACAACTGTTTATTATCAACTGTTTACCTACAACTGTTTACCTACAACTGTTTACCTACAACTGTTTATCTACAACTGTTTACCTACAACTGTTTATTATCAACTGTTTACCTACAACTGTTTACCTACAACTGTCTTCCTACAACTGTTTACCTACAACTGTTTATCTACAACTGTTTATTATCAACTGTTTACCTACAACTGTTTACCTACAACTGTTTACCTAAAACTGTTTATTATCAACTGTTTACCTACAACTGTTTATTATCAACTGTTTACCTACAACTGTTTACCTACAACTGTTTATCTATAACTGTTTACCCACAACTGTTTACCTACAACTGTTTACCTACAACTGTTTACCTACAACTGTTTATTATCAACTGTTTACCTACAACTGTTTACCTACAACTGTTTACCTACAACTGTTTATCTACAACTGTTTACCTACAACTGTTTACCTACAACTGTTTATCTACAACTGTTTACCTACATTTGTTTATTATCAACTGTTTACCTACAACTGTTTACCTACAACTGTTTACCTACAACTGTTTTCCTACAACTGTTTATTATCAACTGTTTACCTACAACTGTTTACCTACAACTGTTTACCTACAACTGTTTACCTACAACTGTTTATTATCAACTGTTTACCTACAACTGTTTACCTACAACTGTCTTCCTACAACTGTTTACCTACAACTGTTTATCTACAACTGTTTATTATCAACTGTTTACCTACAACTGTTTACCTACAACTGTTTACCTAAAACTGTTTATTATCAACTGTTTACCTACAACTGTTTATTATCAACTGTTTACCTACAACTGTTTACCTACAACTGTTTATCTATAACTGTTTACCCACAACTGTTTACCTACAACTGTTTACCTACAACTGTTTACCTACAACTGTTTATTATCAACTGTTTACCTACAACTGTTTACCTACAACTGTTTATCTACAACTGTTTACCTACAACTGTTTACCTACAACTGTTTATCTACAACTGTTTACCTACATTTGTTTATTATCAACTGTTTACCTACAACTGTTTACCTACAACTGTTTACCTACAACTGTTTATTATCAACTGTTTACCTACAACTGTTTACCTACAACTGTTTTCCTACAACTGTTTATTATCAACTGTTTACCTAAAACTGTTTACCTACAACTGTTTACCTACAACTGTTTACCTACAACTGTTATTATCAACTGTTTACCTACAACTGTTTACCTACAACTGTTTTCCTACAACTGTTTACCTACAACTGTTTATCTACAACTGTTTATTATCAACTGTTTACCTACAACTGTTTACCTACAACTGTTTACCTAAAACTGTTTATTATCAACTGTTTACCTACAACTGTTTATTATCAACTGTTTACCTACAACTGTTTACCTACAACTGTTTATCTATAACTGTTTACCCACAACTGTTTACCCACAACTGTTTACCTACAACTGTTTACCTACAACTGTTTATTATCAACTGTTTACCTACAACTGTTTACCTACAACTGTTTACCTACAACTGTTTATCTACAACTGTTTACCTACAACTGTTTACCTACAACTGTTTATCTACAACTGTTTACCTACATTTGTTTATTATCAACTGTTTACCTACAACTGTTTACCTACAACTGTTTACCTACAACTGTTTATTATCAACTGTTTACCTACAACTGTTTACCTACAACTGTTTACCTTCAACTGTTTATCTATAACTGTTTATCTACAACTGTTTATCTACAACTCTTTATCTACAACTGTTTATTATCAACTGTTTACCTACAACTGTTTACCTACAACTGTTTACCTACAACTGTTTATTATCAACTGTTTATCTACAACGGTTTACCTACAACAGTTTACCTACAACAGTTTACCTACAACTGTTTATTATCAACTGTTTACCTACAACTGTTTACCTACAACTGTTTACCTACAACTGTTTATTATCAACTGTTTACCTACAACTGTTTACCTACAACTGTTTATCTACAACTGTTTATCTACAACTGTTTACCTACAACTGTTTACCTACAACTGTTTACCTACAACTGTTTATTATCAACTGTTTACCTACAACTGTTTACCTACAACTGTTTACCTACGACTGTTTACCTACGACTGTTTATCTACAACTGTTTATTATCAACTGTTTACCTACAACTGTTTACCTACAACTGTTTATCTACAACTGTTTATTATCAACTGTTTACCTACAACTGTTTATTATCAACTGTTTATTATCAACTGTTTACCTACAACTGTTTATTATCAACTGTTTAACTACAACTGTTTATTATCAACTGTTTACCTACAACTGTTTATTATCAACTGTTTATTATCAACTGTTTACATACAACTGTTTACCTACAACTGTTTACCTACAACTGTTTACCTACAACTGTTTATCTACAACTGTTTATTATCAGCTGTTTACCTACAACTGTTTATCTACAACTGTTTATTATCAACTGTTTACCTACAACTGTTTATTATCAACTGTTTACCTACAACTGTTTATCTATAACTGTTTATCTACAACTGTTTACCTACAACTGTTTATCTATAACTGTTTATCTACAACTGTTTACCTACAACTGTTTATTATCAACTGTTTATCTACAACTGTTTACCTACAACTGTTTATTATCAACTGTTTACCTACAACTGTTTATCTATAACTGTTTATCTACAACTGTTTACCTACAACTGTTTATTATCAACTGTTTATCTACAACTGTTTACCTACAACTGTTTATTATCAACTGTTTACCTACAACTGTTTACCTACAACTGTTTACCTACAACTGTTTACCTATAACTGTTTACCCACAACTGTTTACCTACAACTGTTTACCTACAACTGTTTACCTACAACTGTTTACCTACAACTGTTTATTATCAACTGTTTACCTACAACTGTTTATCTATAACTGTTTATCTACAACTGTTTACCTACAACTGTTTATTATCAACTGTTTATCTACAACTGTTTACCTACAACTGTTTACCTACAACTGTTTATTATCAACTGTTTACCTACAACTGTTTACCTACAACTGTTTATCTACAACTGTTTATCTACAACTGTTTACCTACAACTGTTTACCTACAACTGTTTATTATCAACTGTTTACCTACAACTGTTTACCTACAACTGTTTACCTACGACTGTTTACCTACGACTGTTTATCTACAACTGTTTATTATCAACTGTTTACCTACAACTGTTTACCTACAACTGTTTATCTACAACTGTTTATTATCAACTGTTTACCTACAACTGTTTATTATCAACTGTTTATTATCAACTGTTTACCTACAACTGTTTATTATCAACTGTTTAACTACAACTGTTTATTATCAACTGTTTACCTACAACTGTTTATTATCAACTGTTTATTATCAACTGTTTACATACAACTGTTTACCTACAACTGTTTACCTACAACTGTTTACCTACAACTGTTTATCTACAACTGTTTATTATCAACTGTTTACCTACAACTGTTTACCTACAACTGTTTATCTACAACTGTTTATTATCAACTGTTTACCTACAACTGTTTATTATCAACTGTTTACCTACAACTGTTTATCTATAACTGTTTATCTACAACTGTTTACCTACAACTGTTTATCTATAACTGTTTATCTACAACTGTTTACCTACAACTGTTTATTATCAACTGTTTATCTACAACTGTTTACCTACAACTGTTTATTATCAACGGTTTACCTACAACTGTTTATCTATAACTGTTTATCTACAACTGTTTACCTACAACTGTTTATTATCAACTGTTTATCTACAACTGTTTACCTACAACTGTTTATTATCAACTGTTTACCTACAACTGTTTACCTACAACTGTTTACCTACAACTGTTTACCTATAACTGTTTACCCACAACTGTTTACCTACAACTGTTTACCTACAACTGTTTACCTACAACTGTTTACCTACAACTGTTTATTATCAACTGTTTACCTACAACTGTTTATCTATAACTGTTTATCTACAACTGTTTACCTACAACTGTTTATTATCAACTGTTTATCTACAACTGTTTACCTACAACTGTTTATTATCAACTGTTTACCTACAACTGTTTACCTACAACTGTTTTCCTACAACTGTTTATTATCAACTGTTTACCTACAACTGTTTACCTACAACTGTTTACCTACAACTGTTTACCTACAACTGTTTATTATCAACTGTTTACCTACAACTGTTTACCTACAACTGTTTACCTAAAACTGTTTACCTAAAACTGTTTATTATCAACTGTTTACCTACAACTGTTTATTATCAACTGTTTACCTACAACTGTTTACCTACAACTGTTTACCTACAACTGTTTATTATCAACTGTTTACCTACAACTGTTTACCTACAACTGTTTACCTACAACTGTTTATCTACAACTGTTTACCTACAACTGTTTATTATCAACTGTTTACCTACAACTGTTAACCTACAACTGTTTACCTTCAACTGTTTATCTATAACTGTTTATCTACAACTGTTTATCTACAACTGTTTATTATCAACTGTTTACCTACAACTGTTTACCTACAACTGTTTACCTACAACTGTTTATTATCAACTGTTTATCTACAACGGTTTACCTACAGCTGTTTATTATCAACTGTTTATCTAAGACTGTTTATCTACAACTGTTTAGCTATAACTGTTTATCTACAACTGTTTATCTACAACTGTTTATCTACAACTGTTTATCTACAACTGTTTACCTACAACTGTTTTTTATCAACTGTTTATCTACAACTGTTTATCTACAACTTTTTACCTACAACTGTTTACCTACAAATGTTTATTATCAACTGTTTACCTACAACTGTTTACCTACAACTGTTTACCTACAACTGTTTATTATCAACTGTTTACCTACAACTGTTTACCTACAACTGTTTACCTACAACTGTTTATTATCAACTCTTTACCTACAACTGTTTATTATCAACTGTTTACCTACATCTGTTTATCTACAACTGTTTATCTACAACTGTTTATCTACAACTGTTTACCTACAACTGTTTATCTACAACTGTTTATTTACAACATTTACATTTACATTTTACATTTTTTATCATTTAGCAGACGCTCTTATCCAGAGCGACTTACAGTTAGTGAGTGCATACATTATTTATTTATTTATTTTTCATACTGGCCCCCCGTGGGAATCGAACCCACAACCCTGGCATTGCAAACGCCATGCTCTACCAACTGAGCTACATCCCTGCCGGCCATTCCCTCCCCTACCCTGGACGACGCTGGGCCAATTGTGCACCGCCCCATGGGTCTCCCGGTCGCAGCCGGCTAAAACTGTTATTTACAACTGTTTATCTACAAACATCTACAAATGTTCATCTACAAATGTTCATCTACAACTGTCTATCTACAACTGTTTATTATCAACTGTTTATTCTAACATTATGTGGATGTTCCATTCAAAACACAACTCAGCATTTGTGTAACCCTCTCACCACAAGTGAAAATAACTGTTGGTCTTTAAATCCGGAGAGAACTATGACCATGGAAAAACGTCTAGCTGGAGCTGGTCT
Source organism: Coregonus lavaretus (assembly GCF_964263955.1). Lineage (NCBI taxonomy): Eukaryota > Metazoa > Chordata > Actinopteri > Salmoniformes > Salmonidae > Coregonus > Coregonus lavaretus. Next base: position 77,771,762 of record NC_139990.1, read on the forward strand.
GAGCGGTCGGCTGTGGATGCCCTCACCCACTAGTGCTGATGGTTAAGGTGCTGACTCGCTACAGGCTGTCCGGCTACAACATTGCAGATGTGTCCACATCCAGAGTTCACCACCAACACATTAACACACACAGACTAGAAGTGATCTCCATGTTACAATTAGGAATGGACTTGTGGTTCTGAAAGGTACAAACAAATATACAATGTTGTAAGCTATGCAATAGGAATATCTACACAAGAAAGAATGGCATAGCATCTATACAGGGACATTCACAAAACAGCATACACATCAACAGCAGTACACAGTGCATTCGGAAAGTATTCAGACCCCTTCCCTTTTTCCACATTTTGTTACGTTACATCCTTATTCTAAAATGCATTAAATTAAATGTTTTCCTCATCAATCTACACACAATACCCCATAATGACAAAGCGAAAACAAGTTGAGAAAAAACAGAAATACCTTATTTACATAAGTATTCAGACCCTATGAGACTCATAATTGAGCGCAGGTGCATCCTGTTTCCATTGATCATCCTTGAGATGTTTCTACAACTTGATTGGAGTCCACCTGTGGTAAATTCAATTGACAGTGCATATCAGAGCAAAAACTAAGCCATGAGGTCAAAGGAATTGTCCGTAGAAATCTGAGACAGGATTGTGTCGAGGCACAGATCTGGGGAAGGGTACCAAAAAATGTCTGCAGCATTGAAGATCCCCAAGAACACAGTGGTCTCCATCATTCTAAATGGAAGAAGTTTGGAAACACCAAGACTCTTCCTAGAGCTGGCTGCCTGACCAAACTGAGCAATCCGGGGAGAAGGGCCTTGGTCAGGGAGGTGACCAAGAACCCGATGGTCACTCTGACAGAGCTCTAGAGTTCCTCTGTGGAGATGGGAGAACCTTCCAGAAGGACAGCCATCTCTGCAGCACTCCACCAATCAGGCCTTTATGGTAGGGTGGCCAGATGGAAGCCACTCCTCAGTAAAAGGCACATGACAGCCCGCTTGGAGTTTGCCAAAAGGCACCTAAAGAACTCTCAGACCATGAGAAACAAGATTCTCTGGTCCAACCTGACATAGCTTGAGAGGATCTGCAGAGAAGAATGGGAGAAACTCCCCAAATACAGGTGTGCCAAGCTTGTAGCATCATACCCAAGAAGACTCGAGGCTGTAATCACTGCCAAAGGTGCTTCAAGAAAGTACTGAGTAAAGGTTATGAATACTTATGTAAATGTAATATTTCCGTTTTATATTTTGAATACATTTGCAAAAATGTCTAAAAAACAGTTTTTGCTTTGTCATGATGGGGTATTGTGTGTAGATTGATGAGGGGAAAAAACAGTTTAATCCATTTTAGAATAAGGCTGTAACATAACAGAATGTGGAAAACGTGAAGGGATCTGAATGCTTTCCGAATGCACTGTATATTTGCATTGAGCTTGTCTGATGCTTTAAGGTGTTTGATGGAATCAGAAACATATGACTAAAAGGGAGCCAAAATAAAAAAAGGTAACCAGAAGAAAAAAACCTTAACCTGATCCGACCATCCTCCTCACGCTCCTACTGGCTTCATTACTCTCCTGAACAAATAAAAAACATTGCAGCCTGCAGAAAATATCCTGACAAAAATAAATGTCCTACAAATCACATTGGGTACGCAAGGCCTGTCTGCAACGAACTTGAAACATTGTATCAACTATTAACTTGGCTCTGGCCTGAAGTTTGTGATAGCAAACTTGCCACTCCTATTTGCCATATCTTCAATCTAAGCGTACTAGAAAGTGTGTGCCCTCAGGCCTGGAGGGAAGCAAAAGTAATTCAGCTACCCAAGAATAGTAAAGCCCCCTTTACTGGCTCAAATAGCCTACCAATCAGCCTGTTACCAACCCTTAGTAAACCTTTGGAAAAATTTGTGTTTGACCAGATACAAGCTCCCCCACGACGCCAGGACAGTGGAGTCACTGACCACCTTCCGGAGACACTGATAGATTAATTATTAATGACTAATTATTACACCCTGAAACTGTGTATAATGTGTTAGAAATGTGTGAGTGTAGGACCAGTAAAGGCTATGGCATTGAGACACTATTTAGCAATGTGAGTAAGAGATAGGCCAGACAACAAAGACAACTGAGAAACTAAGATAAAGAGGCCTCCCAATTTAGGGAGGGGAGAAACTGTTATGAAAACATGGTGCAGAATATTGTGAGAACGGCAATAACTGAGTAATACAGGGAGTAGGATATGTGTGTGTGTGTGTGTGTATGTATGTGTGTATGCATGTGTGTATATGTGTGTGTGTGTGTGAACTGAAGGTCAGTAGAGCAGTTTTAGAGTGGAAAACTACAGCCTGCCTACAGAGGGGAGGGATTTCTTTTTGTATGACGTATGAGTATAAAAGATGGACTCTGAAATTGTGATGGCAGAATTCTCAATGAATAAATATCTCTGACTATGCAGACCGGGACTCTGGCCGTTACTTAAATCCCAAAAGACTTACAAACTTTTGGGAGACGCACAGAGACACTAAAATAGTTTGTTAAATAATTCACATAACAGCTTGGTCCTTCGAGCCGGATTCCAATACCCTGTTTCTGTCATTCCAGGTAACTCTGAAAACCGTCGACGGGCGAATGATACATTCGTAAATAGAAAGTCCTGCCCTTTGACATTAAGGGTTAAAACAGGCCAGAGGACACCTGATTAATGACAGAGACGGTGACGGAATCCAAACCTACATTGAATCTCGGCTGCAAGGATAAGGTCAGTAGTCTTTATTCATTACTTGGTGAAATTGATTTGAGAACTTGCTAAAATATTGAAAAGTAGCAAATTGATCAATGCGTAGCCATTTTAAGTGAAATGTAGGGGACTGTCAGGAATTATCAAGATTACATTGTGAGGATAGACTCCTCCGTAGAGTAGGAGATAATTCTGGGGGACTAGTCAACCTGTTGGTGGGTCCGTAACGATTCACGGTAATAGGCCATTACCAAAAGAAACTACCCGGTGTTGAAATAGAAGGAACTATTAAAAGTACACCTATGGGATGGAACCTGTAAAAGATTATTGAACAGTCAACAAATAATCCGGGTTAAACAAATACAAAAAGTACACCAGAAGGAATTAAAAAGCATGTGTGAGAAATAGAATATTAGTAAAGTCAAAAGTCACAAACAACTGTAGATTTTGCTGTAACTCTATCCGTTCTGGAGCCTTATAAACTCCAGGTTACCGATATAACACCAATAATCATGTAAGGTTGTATACGTGTGAGACCTAATGTTTGCTCAAAAGTCACATGAATAATTCCAGGTGGTTGTATAGAGGAGGGAGAACCCATTCCTGTTGTATGAGACTGTCAGGAATTATCAAGATTACATTGTGGGGATAAATCCCTCTGTAAAAGTATGAGATAATTCTGGGGGACTAGTCAAGATTACATATACAGGAAGGGGTGATTCAAGGTGGTTGTATAGAGGAGGGAGAACCCATTCCTGTTGTATGAGACTGTCAGGAATTATCAAGATTACATTGTGGGGATAAATCCCTCTGTAAAAGTATGAGATAATTCTGGGGGACTAGTCAAGATTACATATACAGGAAGGGGTGATTCAAGGTGTTGTTGTGTGAAGCTATTTTGAATTACTTGTTAAATTGACTTGTTATATAGAAGAGGTGGCTAAGGGATTTTTAACAGTACCAACCATGGGGGGGGGGGGGCAAATCCTCACAAGAGGTCCCAGAATTTACTGGGGACGAGAAATACTTGATGTAATTAAAATGGAATCCAGGGATAGAAGAAATCTCCATTATGTAACCAGGTGGAGGGAGAGGTATGGTTTTGAGGGACGTCTAGACGCAGATAAACTCGAATCCATGCTTAAACAGATACATAAGGTGTGTAAAGGAGAAATAAGCAGTGAGAGAGAGAGAGAGAGAGTAGGAGGAGGCCAGTACCCACTGATAGCCTTACCTAATCTATTGGCGGGGAATGAAAGGGGCCCCAGCAACCTTAGATGTATACAGTAATAATAATAATATGCCATTTAGCAGACAGGCCATGAACACAGAGGACGTGGCCAGAGCGGTAGAAGGAATGACCCACCCCAAAACAGGAATAGTAACGTTTGGGCTGCCGTTAGAGGGCAGAGGGTTTCAGGGGATGCCCAGAGGACACTTTTGCCATGGGCCGATCACGGAGAGTATGTTGGGAAAATAACTGAATTGTGTAATAGCCTCAGAGAGACATGCAATCCATCATGAGCAGAATAAAAGACAGGACAGAGCCAAGAAAGAAGAGGAAGATGCAGAGTAACTTATTGCCACTCTGGGAGAGATGGCGGGTAGAACTAGAAACTTAGGAGAGAGAGGAGATAAGGCAGGAAAGAGTGAAGGCCACAGGGGGGGGGGGATAGGGGCTTTAACTGTAACAAGGGAGGGCACTTCGCAAAAGAATGTGAGGCCCTGTGTAAATACTGTGGCAAGATAGGCCATAACGTTTCCCGCTGCAAACAAAAAGGAGAGGGCAAGAAGGGAAACCGGGGAGAGAAAAGAGAGAAAAGAGAGAAGAGAGAGAGAGAGAAGTCCATCCTTGAGCGTGAGGAAGAGGAAGATAAGGCGTGACTAGTCCTTGAGGGAGAAATAGTAGACTCTAGTGGGGGGAAGACTAAGGAACCCTTTGATCCAAATTGTGAGGTGTTTGAATTGGCTACTATTGACTTAGCACTTCAACAGGAACAGAAACCTTATTTGACATTGACAGTAATGGGTATGAAAATTAAATTCCTTTGTGATACGGGAGCCTGCAGGACAGCAATCTGTGCAACAGACAAGCCAGATGGAGTCAGGATTGATGGGGAGAAAATCATAGTGTGATCTGCCTCTGGTCATCAATTTATGGAAAGGTTATCAGCCCCAATAACCCTAAAACATGACCAATCAGGATGAGAGGCAACCATACCCATCCTGATATCTAAGCTGTGTTGGGTAAATTTACTAGGACGTGATGTAATGACTAAATTGAATGTGGCTGTCATTTCCGCTGAGAGGGGAATGAAAGTACACATAGTCAGAGACAATATGGTGGTCTGTGGGGAAGAGGAGCCATGTTATTGGTGTAGGCAAGATTTGTTAAGGGGGGGAATAATTGATATTCCCCGAACCTTGATGGAACTTGCTGATGATGTAGTACCAGGCCCCACTAAAATGTCCCCCGATGACCTACACTGTACTCTCTGGTATAACAAACACCCAGGTCCAGATGCAATATATGAGGAAGCATTATTTAAAACCACAGAAAGGACTATAGCCTTGAAATGGTTTCACTATGACAACACCCACGCAGTAGTGGAGGTGGAACTAGGGCGCCAAAGTCAGAGACTGTTCAGGGAAATATGGAGCCCACATGTGTCCCTAGCAAAGGAGCCAGCAGAGGACTGGAAAGACATGGGCCAGTGGGTATCCAAGGGTAAGAGGATCACTGATTGGGTCAATATTGTGAGTGGCGATCAACACAGCCCATCCACAGATAGTACATTTAGATGAGAATAGCAGATGCTGAGGAGAGGAATACCTGTTGACAGAACAACAGGAGTCAGACTTAAAATAAGTTCCAGAGCATTTGTGGTCCCGGGGTCCAGCATACGTAGGATTAATAAAAGGGGTAATTCCAGTACAGGTGATACCCAAATCTAATCATAGGCCATATCAGAAGCAATACCCTATGAAACCAGAAGCAATAAAAGTTTTGCAGTTTACCAAGAGCAGATTGTGAGGGACCTTGAGGGAGGGCCAATTCTCGGGGAGATAGTGAGGCCAGAAACAAAGGTGCAGTGTCCTGGAAATCACAGTCTGTTTTGTTTTTTTCAGTTCTGCTGGGAGTACATTGGATGATGGGGTTTTGTGTTGAATTAGAGACAGTGAGACTATTAGTCAATACCTAGGAGAGAAGAGAGGTTACGGTAGCAAAGACAGACAAGAAGGAAATGGTAATAGTGGAGACAGGAGTGAGTGGAAGTGTTACAATTGTGACAAAACGGGACATTTTGCTAGAGAATGTGAGGAACCGTGTAGTTACTGTGCAAGGAAAGGGCACCAGTTAAGAAACTGTAGGCAGAAGGGGAAGAGAGAAATCAGGAGTCCTCATGACCTGGCTGTTTGGTTGTTGTTTTTTAATTGGGGTTTTCAAATAAAAAACAACACACCTAGTATGATGTTTATAAAGCCTTGTAGTTTCAATTTTGGGGGGTTTTCAGCAGGTCAAGGGTGATAGGTCTTAGAGGAGCACACACAGTGAATTTTATGGAGTTTTTTAGGTTTTGGCTGAGTGTGGGATATATATGATTTCTTATGAGAATGAATGTCATGAGGACTAATGAACACTTGGGATAAGTAACATTTATGAAATATTTAGAATAATGGTAATGTTTGGTATACTATGGGATGGAATTTCAATTGCCTCTGAACTCTGTTTTAACTTTCTGGTGTTAACTAATCATCCACACTGGTAAATTCTAAAGGCATGAGAGGAGGACTTTAAGATAGTTTATTTTACCAATAAATAAAAATAAGGGATGGCAATTGGATGATAAATTACCAATATTACCTAAGTGATTGTTTAGGTAGGTGGTAAAATTGACACATGGGCAGTGACATGTGTCAAAAGGAGGGATGGATGGTAGAGCAGATTAGACAACACTTTGTTGCATATGGGATTACTAATTATAAAAAAATAAAAAAAGTTTTAAAAAAATTATTCAAGATGTGTTATCTGTGCTCAAAATAATCACCAGGGCAGACAAAGGGCACCTCAGGGTGAGTATCCTCCGGCTAAGTACCCTTTCCAGCAATTGGAAATTGATTTTATAGAGTTATCACGGAGTGAAGGGAAGAAATTTAGAGTAACCCCAGATAAAGATGGGTTATCCCCCTTTGAGAAAGTGTTTGGAAGACCTTACAGAATGCCACAGTTGGCAGGACCAGACAGGCAGACATAGAACTAGAGAGCACCCTAGCAGAACACGTGAGAAGGTAGTTTATTAACCACACCTGTATGTCAGAGGTTTTGTGCCCCACAGGTGAACTAAAGGAGAAGGTGACCCACTCTATCTAACCAGGAGACTGGGTGTGGATCCAGTCCCTAAAGAAGAAAAACTGGAAGCAGCCCCGTTGGGAAGGTCTATATCAGGTCCTGTTGGTGATGGCCTTCGCTGTAAGAATCGCCGAAAGATCCACCTTGGTGCATGTCACTCACTGCAAAAAGGTAAACCCAGTTACACCTGACGAACAAACACAGAGTTAGGAGAAAGAACCGATCACCACTAGGGCTCGGGGTTGGCTCCTCAACGAAGATCCCCTTACCCTGTCTGATCATCCCTGTGTGAGTTCGATAGAAGGTAAAGCAATGGGTTGGCCTCTGGCGTCTGACATGTTCTCAGGGCGAGGGTGGGGATTCACAGGTCTCCTGACGGTAGGTAGCTGTCTGATTGTGGGGGCCATATTCCTAACACACTCAAACCCTCCTGATCCGCCAGAAGTAGTAGTTAACTTAACAACAAGTTGATAAAATAATACCTTAACACAGTCTATGAAGGCATAGGAGACAACTAGACGTAGGGAAAGGGGAAGTACTAGGGACTGTAGGGAAGGACATCACCATATGTATGTCACCATGTATATCCTGGGACTATGTAGTTGCTCATACCAAGCGGGGGGGATATGTCAATCTCCATACACAGTTTAAGGACAGGTGTAGTATTGTGAAAGTAGGGAATTACCAGAAATGGCAGTGCGACCCATATAAGGGTAGGTACTGTCTGAAAGTCTGAATTACGCTAAAACAGGTTACAGACCTGAACAAGTGAGATATCCTCTTCAACTGGGGCACCCTATATTGTAAACCTCTCTGAGGGAGGTAGTCAGACCGGGGCTGTGGTGAAGGAGTCTTGTAGTAACTTGCACTATCTGTATCCCCCGATAACAAAGTCACCCCGATCTAGGTTGCCTCCGTTTGAAGTCTCAGGGGATTCTTATTGTTTTTACTAGTAAGATAGGATACAGGGTTGGGCATCTTAGCTCCTGCTCCCACACAGAGAATGTCACAACTAAAGAGACCATGACTAATCTCTCCTCTTTGTTGCAGCCAGAGGATTTTAGGCACCAAAACCAGGCCCGTGCTGACATCTGATGGTTGTGTGGTGATATCAGATTGTGAACTCACCTACATACGCAAACAATCAAACGTGTCAGAGACTGGTGAGTTGTCACGTAGAAAGTGGGACCTCCTCCTGGGATCCTTTGATGAAAGGATATATATTGATGGGATAGGAGTACCTCGAGGGGTTCCAGAAGAATTCAAAGCTAGGAATCAAATCGCAGCTGGGTTTGAATCAAGTATTTTCTGGTGGTCAACAATTAATAAAAGCATAGGTTGGATAAATTATATGTACTATAACCAGCAAAGATTTATAAACCACACTCGTGATGCAATAAAGGGATTAGCTGAGCAGACAGCGGCAACTAGCTTAATGACATGGTAGAATAGAATAGCTTTAGATATGCTTTTGGCTGAGCGGGATGGAGTTTGTGTTCTGTTTGGATCTATGTGCTGTACTTTCATCCCCAAAAATACAGCACTGGACGGGTCCGTGACCAAAGCGCTTCAGGGACTCACCACGCTGGCGAACGAACTGGCTGAGAACTCTGGTATTGATAGCTCCCTAAACGGATAGTTTGATAACATATTTGGTAAATGGAAAACTATTGTTGTAACTATTCTGGGTGAAGTTATAGCTTCTATGGGTATACTTGTTCTTTGTGGATGTTGTCTTATTCCCTGTGTCTGAGGGTTGGTGAGCAAGGCGGTTTCCCAACAGATGGTGAGATACGGCCCAATCCCGGACTCCGACCTAAGGAATGAAGGATATGACCTACCAGGCTTGGTGGAGGACGACGACGATCCAGATAATTTGAGACTGGATGTTTTCCTAGAACTATAAATCTCTAGTTTAAAAGTTATTGTAATGATATTTTGTGTATTAAAGTCTCATTTTAAGTATGATGTACTAGTTACCATTGCTAAAAAGTAACGTTATGCTTTTAATCATGGGGTAACCCTGATGAACCTGTAATGTTTTTATATGCAAACCAACTTATATACTTCAATGAGTGTGATTCATTTCTATAACAACATATATTTTGTATGTGTGTAATATTTAGTCAAAGGGTGGAATTGATAGATTAATTATTAATGACTAATTATTACACCCTGAAACTGTGTATAATGTGTTAGAAATGTGTGAGTGTAGGACCAGTAAAGGCTATGGCATTGAGCCACTATTTAGCAATGTGAGTAAGAGTTAGGCCAGACAACAAAGACAACTGAGAAACTAAGATAAAGAGGCCTCCCAATTTAGGGAGGGGAGAAACTGTTATGAAAACATGGTGCAGAATATTGTGAGAACGGCAATAACTGAGTAATGCAGGGAGTAGGATATGTGTGTGTGTGTGTGTGTGTGTGTGTATGTATGTGTGTATGCATGTGTGTATATGTGTGTGTGTGTGAACTGAAGGTCAGTAGAGCAGTTTTAGAGTGGAAAACTACAGCCCGCCTACAGAGGGGAGGGATTTCTTTTTGTATGACGTATGAGTATAAAAGATGGACTCTGAAATTGTGATGGCAGAATTCTCAATGAATAAATATCTCTGACTATGCAGACCGGGACTCTGGCCGTTACTTAAATCCCAAAAGACTTACAACCTTTTGGGAGACGCACAGAGACACTAAAATAGTTTGTTAAATAATTCACATAACAGACACTTGAAACCCTACCTCTTTAAGGAATACCTGGAATAGTATAACAGTAATCCTTCTACCTCCCCCCTCCCCCACCCCCCCCATAACAAATAAAAAAAGGGTGGTTGTCCCACTGGCTATCCTAAGTTGAATGCACCAATTTGCTCTGGATAAGAGCGTCTGCTAAATGATTTAAATGTAAATGTACAAATATTACTGTAAACACATTGACAACAGTCTTTCAGCAAGCTTATAGGGAAGGACATTCAACAAGCACAAGGTCATTTTACACAGAAGTTGCTTACCAAGATGACATTGAATGTTCCTGAGTGGCCTAGTTACCCTTTTGACTTAAATCAGCTTGACAATCTATGACAAGACTTAAAAATGGCTGTTTTACAATCAACAACATGTACAGCACTTACACAAATGACTGATGATTGGCTGAGAGAAATTGACTTCAGCGCGGCTTTTGACATTATCGATCATAGTATGCTGCTGGAAAAACTTTTGTGTTATGGCTTTACTCCACCTGCTATATTGTGGATAAAGAGTTACCTTTCTTACAGAACACAGAGGGTGTTCTTTAATGGAAGCCTCTCCAACATAATCCAGGTAGAACCAGGAATTCCCCAGGGCAGCTGTCTAGGCCCCTTACTTTTTTCAATCTTCACTAAGGACATGACTCTGGCTTTGAGTAAAGCCTGTGTGTCTACATTTACATTTACATTTAGCAGACGCTCTTATCCAGAGCGACTTACAGTTTGTGAGTGCATACATTATTTTTACATACTGGCCCCCCGTGGGAATCAAACCCACAACCCTGGCATTGCAAACACCATGCTCTACCAACTGAGCTACATCCCTGCCGGCCATTCCCTCCCCTGAATGGGTGGTAATGGGTGGTAAGGAATAAGTTAGTCCTAAATATTTCAAAACCTAAAAGCATTGAATTTGGTACAAATCATTCACTAAACCCTAAACCTCAACTAAATCTTGTAATAAATCATGTGGAAATTTAGTTGAGATGACTTAACTGCTTGGAGTAACCCTGGATTGTAAACTGTCATGATCAAAACATATTGAAACAACAGTAGCTAAGATGGGGAGAAGCATGTCCATAATAAAGCGCTGCTCTACCTTTTTAACAACACTATCAACAAGGCAGGTCCTACAGGCCCTAGTTTTGTCACACCTGGACTACTGTTCAGTCGTGTGGTCAGGTGCCACAAAGAGGGACTTAGGAAAATTACAATTGACCGAGAACAGGGCAGCACGGCTGGCCCTTAAATGTACACGGAGAGCTAACATTAATAATATGCATGTAGCTCAGTTGGTAGAGCATGGCGTTTGCAACGCCAGGGTTGTGGGTTCAATTCCCATGAGGGGCCAGTATGAAAAACAATATGTATGCATTCACTAAACTGTAAGTCGCTCTGGATAAGAGCATCTGCTAAATGACTAAACATGTAAAAAATGTAAAATGGCTCAAAGTGGAAGAGAGATTGACTTAATCACTACTTGTTTTTGTAAGAAGTGTTGACAAGCTGAATACACTGAGCGGTCTGTTTTAAACTACTAGCACACAGCTCAGACACCCATGCATACCCCACAAGACATGCCACCAGAGGTCTCTTCACAATCCCCAAGTCCAGAACAGACTATGGGAGGTGCACAGTACTACATAGAGCCATGACTACATGGAACTCTATTCCACATCAGTTAACTGATGCAAGCAGTATAATTAGATTAAAAAACTGATAAAAATACACCTTATGGAACGGCGAGGACTGTGAAGCAACACAAACACAGGTACAGACACACATACACATGATAAGACACACACTCTACACACACGTATACATGGATGTTGTATTGTAAATATGTGATAGTGGAGAAGTGGCCTGAGGGAACACACTAAATGTATTAGGTAAAGTGTGATGAAATGTAATATCATGTAATATTTTAAATTGTATATAACTGCCTTGCTGTTGAAGGACCTCAGGAAGAGTATCCGCTGCCTTGGCAGAAGCTAATGGGGATCCTTAATAAATACAAAATACAAATGCAACATTGTATAAAATATTCTGGGCCCTCAGTTTCCCCTCCCAGTGAGCTCGGGACAGACAGCTGTAGGCTATTTGCGCAAGGGATAAGAAGTAATCAGGTAGGCCTATTTTATGATGTTTCCACTGGATCAGAGCATGACATTTTTCCCTTTCACGCTGAGTGGTTATCGAAAGGGAGAGCTGGAAAGATTTTCAGGGTATAATCGCTGCCAAAGGTGCTTCAACAAAGTACTGAGTAAAGGGTCTGAATACTTATGTAAATGTGATATTTCAGTTTGAAATGTTTTATACATTTGCTAAAATGTATAAAAACCTGTTTTTGCTTTGTCATTATGGGGTGTTGTGTGTAGATCTAATCAATTTTAGAATAAGGCTGTAACGTAACAAAATGTGTAAAAGGTGAAGGGGTCTGAATACTTTCCGAATGCACTGTATGTATAAACATCTCGCCCAGAGAGAGAGAACTCATTTCTTAGACAGGCTAGGTTTATTGGCCTTGTGGAGGTCTTATCTAATCTGTGTCTGGTGCCACAGAGAGTCATACGTTTTACTGTGCATGCATGAGAACCGAGGACAGTCTCTGAAACTTCTAGAATCTTGACAGTACAAACTTCTAGAATCTTGGCAGTACAAACTTCTAGAATCTTGGCAGTACAAACTTCTAGAATCTTGGCAGTACAAACTTCTAGAATCTTGCTTAACAGTAGCGTGAACTATGAACTCACAGCGGTAACATGCACAGACAGGCTACAGCAATTAACCATCTCTAAACAATAACATCTACTGCGCATTCAATGCAATACAGGCACTTATAAAGGACATGCACATGGAGTATCTGAAATGTACATAAGCTGCAGCAAATATAGCATCATTAGATCTAAAGGTAATAGTTTGCAGTCATTACGTAGCATTAACCCTCCCCATAATAAACCCCAGAACTCACTTCTTGGATGCATGCACAATCTTTCTAAAATCAACACAGTCAACTTGCCAGAAGCTAGCCAGAACTTGCATCTTTTTCTTCCGACAACTAAAAACACTTTGACCTGGATTGGGAGGGGTCAGAGTCTACAACTGTTTATCTACAACTGTTTCACCAACAACTGCATTCAGGCACACTGATTGGTGGAAACCAGAAGGCTGTGATAGACAGCTGAGGAATCACCCTAACAGGATTGTTGGTGAAAGTCACATGGCCTTCTTCTTCTTCTTCTTCTTCTTCTTCTTCTTCTTCTTCTTCTTCTTCTTCTTCTTCTTCTTCTTCTTTTTCTTCTTCTTCTTCTGTGGATTTAAATGGCTGTTGGCAACCAACTTTAAGGTGCATTACTGCCACCAACTGGACTGGAGAGTGGACTAGAGACAGTGAAGTTCTAAATCCTACCCAATAATACATAACTAAATAGTCGTTCCCTGACGATTTCCCAAAGCAGTTCACTTAATCCTGGCTCTTCAACCCCATTACTCCTCAAATCTAATAACAATCACTCCCTTTCTCTCACATATTTCTGGCACTGAAATAGAACATGTTTCAGTGTCTCCATCTCCTTCTGACAATGATCACACCTCCCAGTCGGATGTTTCCCACCAATTCCAATCTACTATTGAGCCTTGTGTTTCCCAGTCTCAGCCATGTGACTACACTTTCCTCCCTTCTCTCTCGGCCTGAGGACCTCCCTGCCCCCACCTTTTCCTGGATTTTATCCAGGGGTCTTCACTTACTCTCCCTCTTCCACAACTCTTCCACTTATCTTTAACCTCTGTTCTTATTCATCCCTTGGCTTCTGCTTTACTGATTGTCCCGTGTAGCTCAGTTGGTAGAGCATGGCGTTAGCATGCCAGGGTTGTGGGTTCGATTCCCACGGGGGGGCCAGCATGAAAATGCATGCACTCACTAACTGTAAATTGCTCTGGATATGAGCGTCTGCTAAATGACTAAAATGTAAATGATGGACAATTCCATCTCAACATTAGGATGTTTAAGAGACTGCTTGGCAACAATATCCACTTCCTCATCCCCCTCTACTCCCACATGAGCTGGTGCCCAGAGGAACATCACAAATACCCCCATCTGTCTCACCCTATACAAACACAGCAAAACCTCATACAATACATCCTGTCTGCTCTGAGACACACATGAATTTAAGCTAATCAGTGCTGCCCAGGAGTCAGAGCAGATGACTACTCAGTCTGGCCACACCTCCTCCACCCACTCTGCAGCCAATAGTATGGCCAACAACTCCATTGTGTAAACAGATAAATGATCCGTTGCTCTTTTTTCATCACTGCCACCTTAAACTCAGGAACACTAAAAGCTGCTCCTGTCCTCCCTGTTTTAGGGTCCTTAGATCCATCTGTGAATATATTCAAGAAAGCATAGTATTGTGTTCTTAAATGTTCACTTACAACTGAATCTACTCCTTCCTCAACATCTCTTACCCTCTAAAGCAACCCTAGATCTATCACTGGTTGAGGGGGAAACCAAGGTGGGATAGCAGGAAGAACCACAGAGGGGCTAAACTCCCTCCCAAACAACCCTATCTCTCTCGCCATGCCACTGCCTATCCATCCAAAGCTTGTATTCAGATTTTGTTCATGTTCCCAGCACTCTAGGAGCACCTTTTTTGTAGGATGTGTAACCTTATGTCCCTGTAGATTTACCCAATATGTCATGGCTAGCTGTTGTCTTTAACAGCATCTCTCCCAACTCTACCTGCATCGCTGCCACCGGGGAGGTCCTGAGTGCTCCACAACATATTCTTAGGGCTTGGGCCTGGATAACATCTAGCTTTTATAAAGATGTCTGAGCTGCTGATCCATATGCTTCCATAATCCATTGATGACCTTAACAGCGCTATATATATAATTTTCGACGCCATTCTATCTGCTCCCCACTCCATTCCTGACAAGCAACGCATCACATTCAATATTTATTTTGACAACTACTCTGTTAATATGCTTCCCCCATGTCATTCGAGTGTCAAACCAGACCCCCAGGAACCTAAACCCTCCCACCCTCTCCAGATTCCTTCCATACAACTTCAAGTATATTTCCTCCCCAACCTTCCTTCTATAAAAAAACATAGTCTGTGTTTTCTCAACTGAAAACTTGAAGCCCCACCTGAGGGACCACTGCTCTACTTCACTAATCGCTTCTTGAACTCTTCTGGCTGTATGGGTAATATTTCTCCCTCTCTCCACAGCGCTCCATCATCCGCAGACAATGACCTCCCAATATCAGGTCTCACCTGAGAGAATACATCGTCAATCATAATGGAGAACAACAAAGGACTAATGACAGTTCCCTGGGGGGGTACCATTATCTACCTCACAGCTTTCTGACATAGAGCTCCCCACCCTCACTTGTATTGATCGGCCCAAAAAAAAAATCCTTTATCCAGTTAAAAAACCTTCCTCCAACCCCCATGTTATCCAGCTTGATAAGTAGGCCTTCCTTCCACATCATATCATAAGCCTTCTATCTGACTTAAGGCACAGTACATATTCCATTGTTCCCCTGCCTTTCCTGAACCCACTTTGATGTGGTGACATTAGTCCTCTACAGTTGTGGTCAAAAGTTTTGAGAATGACACAAGTATTGGTCTTCACAAAGTTCGCTGCTTCAGTGTTATGAGATATTTTTGTCAGATGTTACTATGGTATACTGAAGTATAATTACAAGCATTCCATAAGTGTCAAAGGCTTTTATTGACAATTACATTACGTTTATGCAAAGAGTCAATATTTGCAGTGTTGACCCTTCTTTTTCAAGACCTCTGCAATCCGCCCTGGCATGCTGTCAATTAACTTCTGGGCCTCATCCTGACTGATGGCAGCCCATTCTTGCATAATCAATGCATGGAGTTTGTCAGAATTTGCAAGGTGCTCCAAAGGCATTGGTCGTCACCAAACTGTTCTTGGATGGTTGGGAAAAGTTGCTCTCTGAGGATGTGTTGGTACCATTCTTTATTCATGGCTGTGTTCTTATGCAACTCCCTTGGCTGAGAAGCAACCCCACACATGAATGGTCTCAGGATGCTTTACTGTTGGCTTGACACAGGACTGATGGTAGCGCTCACCTTGTCTTTTTCAAGACCTCTGTATTAGCACCGCTACCGCCTGCTTCCAACTTCCAGGCAGTTCCCCTTCCCGGCACACCTTATTGTAAAGGCCCAATACTTTCCCCATTGCAGTGTCACTGAGATGAGCCATCATGATGTAACACATCTCATCCTTCCCAGGAGATGTTACCCCAGCTTTAGCTAATGCTCTCTTCATCTTAGCCAATGTAAAAGGGCCATTCAATGTTTCCCCCACCATCTCTCTCTGATCCAGGACCCCCGGATGTTCTCCTCTGACCCTCTCTCTCCCACCCTGCCCCTCCTCTGTCAGATTATTTGAGCTGTGTACCTTCACACATGCCTGGGATAACATCTCTACCTTCTCCATATCTCTCACTGCAACAATCTCCCCACTTTGCAAATAGTCCGGGTAGCCAAGATTAGCTGTTCAGGAGTCTTATGGCTTGGGGGTAGAAGCTGTTAAGAAGCCTTTTGGATCTAGACTTGGCGCTCTGGTACCGCTTGCCGTGCGGTAGCAGAAAGAACAGTCTATGACTAGGGTGGCTGGAGTCTTTGAAAATCTTTAGGGCCTTCCTCTGACACCGCCTGGTATAGAGGTCCTGGATGGCAGATGGCTTGGCCCCAGTGATGTACTGGGCCGTACGCACTACCCTCTGTAGTGCCTTGCGGTCGGAGGCCGAGCAGTTGCCACACCAGGCGGTGATGCAAACAGTCAGGATGCTCTCAATGGTGCAGCTGTATAACTTTTTGAGGATCTGAGGACCCATGCCAAATCTTTTCAGTCTCCTGAGGGGGAATAGGCTTTGTCGTGCCCTCTTACATTTACATTTACATCATTTAGCAGACGCTCTTATCCAGAGCGACTTACAAATTGGTGCATTCAACTTATGATAGCAAGTGGGACAACCACTTATTTTCTTCTTTTTTTTTATGGGGGGGGTGGGGAGGGGGGGGGGGCGGTAGAAGGATGACTTTATACTATTCCAGGTATTCTTTAAAGAGGTAGGGTTTCAAGTGTCTCCAGAAGGTGGTCAGTGACTCCGCTGTCCTGGCGTCGTGGGGGAGCTTGTTCCACCATTGGGGTGCCAGAGCAGCAAATAGCTTTGACTGGGCTGAGCGGGAACTGTGCTTCTGTAGAGGTAGGGGAGCTAGCAGGCCAGAGGTGGATGAACGTAGTGCCCTCGTTTGGGTGTAGGATCAGAACCTGAAGGTAAGGAGGTGCCGTTCCCCTCACAGCTCCGTAGGCAAGCACCATGGTCTTGTAGTAGATGCGAGCCTCAAGTGGAAGCCAGTGGAGTGTACGGAGGAGCGGGGTGACGTGAAAGAACTTGGGAAGGTCGAACACCAGACGTTCTGGATAAGTTGTAGGGGTTTAATGGCACAGGCAGGGAGCCCAGCCAACAGCGAGTTACAGTAATCCAGACGGGAGATGACAAGTGCCTGGATTAGGACCTGTGCTGCATTCTGTGTAAGGTACTCTGCGAATGTTGTAGAGCATGAACCTGCAGGATCGGTCACGGCTTTGATGTTAGCGGAGAACGACAGGGTGTTGTCCAGGATCACGCCAAGGCTCTTTGCACTCTGGGAGGAGGACACAATGGAGTTGTCAACCGTGATGGCGAGATCATGGAGCGGGCAGTCCTTCCCCGGGAGGAAGAGCAGCTCCGTCTTGCCGAGGTTCAGCTTGAGGTGGTGATCCGACATCCACACTGATACAGTGAGTGAAAAAAATATTTGATCCCCTGCTGATTTTGTACGTTTGCCCACTGACAAAGACATGATCAGTCTATAATTTTAATGGTAGGTTTATTTGAACTGTGAGAGACAGAATAACAACAACAAAAATCCAGAAAAACGCATGTCAAAAATGTTATAAATTGATTTGCATTTTAATGAGGGAAATAAGTATTTGACCCCTCTGCAAAACATGACTTAGTACTTGGTGGCAAAACCCCTGCTGGCAATCACAGAGGTCAGACGTTTCTTGTAGTTGGCCACCAGGTTTGCACACATCTCAGGAGGGATTTTGTTCCACTCCTCTTTGCAGTTCTTCTCCAAGTCATTAAGGTTTTGAGGCTAACGTTTGGCAACTCAAACCTTCAGCTCCCACCACAGATTTCCTATGGGATTAAGGTCTGGAGACTGGCTAGGCCACTCCAGGACCTTAATGTGCTACTTCTTTAGCCACTCCTTTGTTGCCTTGGCCGTGTGTTTTGGGTCATTGTCATGCTGGAATACCCATCCACGACCCATTTTCAATGCCCTGGCTGAGGGAAGGAGGTTCTCACCCAAGATTTGACGGTACATGGCCCCGTCCCATCGTCCCTTTGATGCGGTGAAGTTGTCTTGTCCCCTTAGCAGAAAAACACCCCCAAAGCATAATGTTTCCACCTTGTTTGACGGTAAGAGATGGTGTTCTTGGGGTCATAGGCAGCATTCCTCCTCCTCCAAACACGGCAAGTTGAGTTGATGCCAAAGAGCTCGATTTTGGTCTCATCTGACCACAACACTTTCACCCAGTTCTCCTCTGAATCATTCAGATGTTCATTGGCAAACTTCAGACGGGCCTGTATATGTGCTGCAGGATTTCAGTCCTTCACGGCATAGTGTGTTACCAATTGTTTACTTGGTGACTATGGTCCCAGCTGCCTTGAGATCATTGACAAGATCCTCCCGTGTAGTTCTGGGCTGATTCCTCACCGTTCTCATGATCATTGCAACTCCACGAGGTGAGATCTTGCATGGAGCCCCAGGCCGAGGGGGACTGACAGTTCTTTTGTGTTTCTTCCATTTGCGAATAATCGCACCAACTGTTGTCACCTTCTCACCAAGCTGCTTGGCGATGGTCTTGTAGCCCATTCCAGCCTTGTGTAGGTCTACAATCTTGTCCCTGACATCCTTGTAGAGCTCCTTGGTCTTGGCCATGGTGGAGAGTTTGGAATCTGATTGATTGATTGCTTCTGTGGACAGGTGTCTTTTATACAGGTAACAAACTGAGATTAGGAGCACTCCCTTTAAGAGTGTGCTCCTAATCTCAGCTCGTTACCTGTATAAAAGACACCTGGGAGCCAGAAATATTTCTGATTGAGAGGGGGTCAAATACTTAATTCCCTCATTAAAATGCAAATACATTTATAATTATACATATATTTATGTACAGTACCAGTCAAAAGTTTGGACAGACCTACTCATTCAAGATCTTTTCTTTATTTTGAATATTTTCTACATTGTAGAATAATAGTGAATACATCAAAACTATGAAATAACACATATGGAATCATGTAGTAACCAAAAAAGAGTTAAACAAATCAATATATATATATTTTATATTTTTGATTCTTCAAATAGCCACCCTTTGCCCTGATGACAGCTTTGCACACGCTTGGCATTCTCTCAACCAGCTTCATGAAGTAGTCACCAGGAATACATTTCAGTTAACAGGTGTGTCATCTTAAAAGTTAATTTGTGGAATTTCTTTCCTTCCTAATGAGCCAATCAGTTGTGTTGTGACAAGGTAGCGGTGGTATACAGAAGATAGCCCTATTTGGTAAAAGACCAAGTCCATATTATGACAAGAACAGCTCAAATATGCAAAGAGAAATTACAGTCCATCATTACTTTAAGACATGAAGGTCAGTCAATACGGAACATTTCAAGAACTTTTAAAGTTTCTTCAAGAGCAGCCGCAAAAACCATCAAGCGCTATGATGAAACTGGCTCTCATGAGGACCGCCACAGGAAAGGAAGACCCAGAGTTACCTCTGCTGCAGAGGATAAGTTCATTAGAGTTACCTGCCTCAGAAATTGCAGCCCAAATAAATGCTTCACAGAGTTCAAGTAACAGACACATCTCAACATCCACTGTTCAGAGGAGACTGTGTGAATCAGGCCTTCATGGTCGAATTTCTGCAAAGAAACCACTACTAAAGGACACCAATAAGAAGAAGAGACTTGCTTGGGGCAAGAAATACGAGCAATGAACATTAGACTGGTTGAAATATGTCCTTTGGTCTGGAGTCCAATTTTGATATTTTTGGTTCCAATCGCCGTGTCTTTGTGAGACGCGGTGTGGGTGAATGGATGATCTCCGCATGTGTATTTCCCACCGTAAAGCATGGAGGAGGAGGTATTATGGTGTGGGGTTGCTTTGCTGGTGACATTGTCTGTGATTTATTTAGAATTCAAGGCACACTTAACCAGCATGGCTACCACAGCATTCTGCATTGATACACCATCCTATCTGGTTTGGGCTTAGTGGGACTATCATGTGTTTTTCACAGGACAATGACCAAACATACCTCCAGGCTGTGTAAGCTCTATTTGACCAAGAAGGAGAGTGATGGAGTGCTGCATCAGATAACCTTGCCTCCACAATCCCCCGACCTCAACAAAATTGAGATGGTTTGGGATCAGTTGGATAGCAGAGTGAAGGAAAAGCAGCCAAAAAGTGCTCAGCATATGTGGGAACTCCTTCAAGACTGTTGGAAAAGCATTCCAGGTGAAGCTGGTTGAGAGAATGCCAAGAGTGTGCAAAGCTTATAACACCCCAGTGTCTGTTTCCAGATGTTTGAACTAGCCCTGCTAATCATTGTGATAACACCACCATGTCTGTTTCTAGATGTTTGAACTATCCCTGCTAATCATTATGATAACACCCCAGTGTCTGTTTCCAGATGTTTGAACTAGCCCTGCTAATCATTATGATAACACCACAGTGTCTGTTTTCAGATGTTTGAACTAGCCCTGCTAATCATTATGATAACACCACAGTGTCTGTTTCCAAATGTTTGAACTAGCCCTGCTAATCATTATGATAACACCACAGTGTCTGTTTTCAGATGTTTGAACTAGCCCTGCTAATCGTTATGATAACACCACAGTGTCTGTTTCCAGATGTTTGAACTAGCCCAGCTAATCATTATGATAACACCACAGTGCCCGTTTCCAGATGTTTGAACTAGCCCAGCTAATCATTATGATAACACCACAGTGTCTGTTTTCAGATGTTTGAACTATCCCTGCTAATCATTATGATAACACCACAGTGTCTGTTTCCAGATGTTTGAACTAGCCCTGCTAATCGTTATGATAACACCACAGTGTCTGTTTTTTGATGTTTGAACTAGCCCTGCTAATCATTATGATAACATAGGCACTGAATATTTCCCACCTCAATTTCTCCCATCCAGAAAAGAGCTGATTTCACATGTTCTAACCAAGTATGCTAAACATAACATCACAAACACACACTGTAGAAAAGGACTCGGCTCCAAGACGAGTACATACCGTATCTGGCATATTGGTGTCAGTCTGATGATGTTTCACGTGATCATGAAGCCAATCCAGTTGTCTGACAGTCGATGGGGGACACAGCAGCAGCAGCCCCCCTCCTCGTCTCCTTCACCCTCTTCACATTGACAACATGATTGTCCCCAATCTTTCTCCATGTTTCTTTGATATCAGTTTTGGCGTTCAAATTTTGTGATATCTCCCTCCAGCTGTTGTCTTTTGCTTGCTTGTACGGATACAACCGCGTTGAAGAGTTGTAAAGGTTCTTGTATTGTCTCACCAGCTCACATAGACGCTCCTCCAAACTGGACATAGACATAATTGCACTTAGCAAATCTCAAAATAAAAAGCACAAGAAAAATAAGCTTGCAAGTAGTAGGGGTGAAGTAGCAGAACATCTCTTCTGTGTTTCTGCCAGAAGTAGCAGAACATCTCTTCTGTGTTTCTACCATAAGTAGCAGAACATCTCTTCTGTGTTTCTACCAGAAGTAGCAGAACATCTCTTCTGTGTTTTTACCAGAAGTAGCAGAAAATCTCTTCTGTGTTTCTACCAGAAGTAGCAGAACATCTCTTCTGTGTTCATACCATAAGTAGCAGAACATCTCTTCTGTGTTTCTACCATAAGTAGCAGAACATCTCTTCTGTGTTTCTACCAGAAGTAGCAGAACATCTCTTCTGTGTTTCTACCAGAAGTAGCAGAACATATCTTCTGTGTTTCTGCCAGAAGTAGCAGAACATCTCTTCTGTGGTCATAGCAGAAGTATGAGAACATATCTTCTGTGTTTATACCAGAAGTAGCAGAACATCTCTTCTGTGTTTATACCAGAAGTAGCAGAACATCTCTTCTGTGTTTATACCAGAAGTAGCAGAACATCTCTTCTGTGTTTATAACAGATGTAGCAGACAATCTCTTCTGTGTTTATACCAGAAGTAGCAGAACATATCTTCTGTGTTTATAACAGATGTAGCAGACAATCTCTTCTGTGTTTACACCAGACAGAATACCGGAAAACATGTGATGTTTGTGTATTGTCTGTAGACCCCTTCATGTAATCAAATCAAACGTAACATATCATACTAATTTGAGTGTCCCGGATGTATGTTTACAATGTTACATCTAGCCTATGAGACCAGGCTGCTATATTTGAGTGACAGGCTGTTTTAAAACTCTGATGCTGCCATTAAAATAAAAACATCTTTACAATTATAAAATAAGGTGAACCTCGAAAGCCAAAATGGGGATGTGTAGGCCTAAATTAGACCTGCATTCTGTTCTAATATTAATGTAGCATAGGCTATGCTGCAGCAAATGTACCTGTCACAAAAAAATAGTTACCAGCTGATGAGATGATATGTGAACTGCGCTCTATACTGAGATGCCTTGTCTGTCCCCACCATGAGCATTGATGATTGATCATGCAGATAGCAGAGCAGAGAAGACATATTTAGACATCACATATAATGTAATAGTTCCATTTCACGTCATGCTGTTCATATAAATAATGTATTATAATTTACAGTTTTCTCGCAGTTATTTATCCCGGGAAGTGAGATTGGGTTTGGGCTTTAAATCTCGGTAAATCTCGGTTTTAACTATTAAACCCTAGTCCATCCTTCAGGTCAGGGTCTTTAAAGGAAGTCTACCATAAACAATATCTGCATCTTCATAAAGCCTGATGTTTACTACACGGCTGAATAAGAAGCTCTCCATGGTGTGGCACGGTGTTCTACTGGCGGCTGTGTGAAATCTGAATAATTCATATTGATCATAAATATTCCTCTCTGGCCAGAGCCTCTAATAGCCTGTTACCACGGTTACAGGGCTGGATGCTGTAACCCACGGTTACAGGGCTGGAGGCTGTAACCCGTGGTTACAGGGACGGATTAGTTCACCGGATGTATAAAAACTGAGTTCTGTACAAAGGTCAGATGTTTTATTAGACAGGGCATAAAGGTCAATACTCTGACTGGGATGGAGACAGACAGTGTTGTGGTGCTTCTGAGACATGGATGGAGGCAGATAGTGTTGTGGTGCTTATGAGAATTCAGTTCAATTCAACGAGTGCCTCAGTCGATATACATACCCTCTCTATATGACTGTTTTCAACTGATGTTTGTGAGCTCTCTGTGTGCAGTCACAGATTGCATGGAGCATTCATACAAGTGTTGAGGATATGTGATTAGCTTGATTCTGTATATTGTGATCAGGATGGATAGACATACGTATGACTCTCGAGCAGGGTGTCAAACTCATTAATTCTTCAACAAGGTCCGGAGGGCCGCACTGAAAATGTCTTATATTTCCACGCCGCCAAAATTGGCAAAAAAAATTCCTTTATCCATCATTTTTCAAATTTGCGATGCTCCCTGACTGTTTCGCTTTCATTTCGGTGATTATCAGCAAGCTGGACAGTCAAGAAATTGTATGAATGTAGGTTCATTATATACAGTGCTATGAAAAAGTATTTACCCCCTTTCTAATTTTCTCTACTTTTGCATATTTGTGATACTGTTTGTTATCAGATCTTCAACCGAAACCTAATATTAGATAAAGGGAACATAAGTGGACAAATAACACAACAATTACATAATTACAATTACAGTTTGGTTTTCGCCAGGCATTACTGGAACCATGTCGTCCAAAAAGTTATACTTTTGAATCATCTGTCCATAGAACGTTCTTCCAAGAGTCTTGATGATCATCCAGGTGATTTTTGGCAAACTTGAGTCAACTTTTTGGACGAGATGGGTCCCATTATGCCTGGCGAAAACCAAACACTGCATTCCACAGTAAGAACATCATACCAAAGGTCAAGCATGGTGGTGGTAGTGTGATGGTTTGGGGATGCTTTGCTGCCTCAGGACCTGGACAACTTGCCTTAATAGAAGGAACCATGAATTTAGCTCTGTATCAGAGAATTCTACAGGAGAATGACAGACCATCCGTCTGTGAGCTGAAGCTGAAGCGCAGCTGGGTCATGCAGCAAGACAATGATCCAAAACACACAATCAAGTCTACATGAAAATTGCTAAAAAGCAACAAATTGGAAGTTTTGGAATGGCCTAGTCAAAGTCCAGACCTAATCCCAATTGAGATGTTGTGGCAGGACTTGAAACGAGCAGTTCATGCTTGAAAACCCACACGTCACTGAGTTAAAACAGTTCTGCATGGAAGAGTGGGACAGAATTCCTCCACAGCGACGTGAGAGACTGATCAACAACTACAGGAAGCATTTGGTTGGAGTCATTGCAGCTAAAGGTGGCACAACCAGTTATTGAGTGTAAGGGGGCAATTGCTTTTTCACACAGGGGAATTGGGTGTTGCATAACTTTATTTATGAAATAAATGAAATAAATATTTAATTGTTGTGTTATTTGTTCCCTTATGTTCCCTTTATCTAATATTACGTTTTGGTTGAAGATCTGATAACATTCAGTATCACAATGCAAAAGTAGAGAAAATTAGAAGGGGGCAAATACTTTTTCATAGCACTGTATATATATTTTTACACAGTTTCGTGTTTTGGTTTTAGTCATTTTAAAGGACACTCTTAGAAAAAAGGGTTCAATGAAGGCTTTTCGGCTGTCCCCATAGGAGAACCCTTTTTGGTTCCAGGTAGAGCCCTTTTTGGTTCCAGGTGGAACTCTTTTGGGTTCCATGTAGAACCCTCTGGGGAAAGGGTTCTACATAGAACCCAATATGGTTCCACCTGGAACCAAAAGGGTTCTACCTGAACCAAAAAGTGTTCTCCTATGGGGACAGCCAACAAACCTTGATGGAACCCTTTTTTTCCAGGTAGAACCCTTTTATCTAAGAGTGTTGAGTTCGTTTCCCCCCCTAAACCACCCGCGGACCGGATTGGACATGCTCGCGGGCAGGATCTGGCCTGCTCTACAGCGATATGCTGTGAAGTGTAAACCAATCAAATCAATAAAAGGCACACTCTCTGAATCTGTTTTATTTCTCTAGCCACGTAGCTGAACCAGGAGTCTCTCTGAAGCTGTTTTATTTCTATAGCCATGTAGCTGAACCAGGAGTCTCTCTGAAGCTGTTTTATTTCTCTAGACACATAGCTGAATCAGGAGTCTCTCTGAAGCTGTTTTATTTCTCTAGCCACGTAGCTGAACCAGGAGTCTCTCTGAAGCTGTTTTATTTCTCTAGCCACGTAGCTGAACCAGGAGTCTCTCTGAAGCTGTTTTATTTCTCTAGCCACGTAGCTGAACCAGGAGTCTCTCTGAAGCTGTTTTATTTATCTTTATTTAAACCACCATTCTGAATAGAGTTACCAAGACAAGATGGACTTCAAACCACCATACTGTATAGAGTTACCAAGACAAGAGGGACTTCAAACCACCATACTGTATAGAGTTACCAAGACAAGAGGGACTTCAAACCACCATACTGTATAGAGATACCAAGACAAGATGAGAGGAGCCGGAATCAGAGGAGCTATAAAAGCTATAGATAATATAAAAGCTATAGTAACGAGTGTCAGTGTAATGCGGTGGATCGAAGTCAGGCGCAGGACACAGAACTCAAGGAAACGTACTTTACTGAACTTGAGTAAAGAAAACAACACAGCAATACCTTCACGCAGGAAGGAACTAACCCGCTCACCAAACGACACACGAAATGAAAAACAACCACGCACAAGACACATTGGGAGCCACTGGGTTAAATAGGGTAGGCGTGATTACACAAATGGGAAACAGGTGTGTGACATAGACAACAGGTGCAACATAGACACATATAACATAGATCGGCAGTAGCTAGTATTCCGGTGACGACGAACGCCGCAGCCTGCCCGAGCAAGGAGGAGGGGCAGCCTCGGCAGAATCCGTGACAGGAGGATGCGGCGCGGGGCGAGTCGGATGACCACGGTGGAAATCCCTCAACATGGAGGGATCGAGGATGTTCCTCCTAGGGACCCAGCACCGCTCCTCCGGACCGTACCCCTCCCACTCCACGAGATACTGCAGGCCTCCCACCCGACGCCTCGAATCTAAGATGGAATCGATCGAGTACGCCGGTGCCCCCTCGATGTCCAGTGTGGGCGGAGGGACCTCCCGTATCTCAGACTCCTGGAGTGGACCAGCTACCACCGGCCTGAGGAGAGACACATGGAACGAGGGGTTAATACGATACTCAGGAGGAAGCTCTAACCTATAACATACCTCGTTCAATCTCCTCAGGACTTTGAAAGGCCCCACAAACCGCCGACCCAGCTTCCGGCAGGGCAGGCGAAGGTGCAGGTTTCAGGTCGAGAGCCAGACCCGATCCCCCGGTGCATACACCGGAGCCTCACTGCGGTGGCGGTCGGCTCTCGCCTTCTGCCGCCCGATGGCCCGCTGCAGGTGCACATGGGCAGCGTTCCATGTCTCCTGCGAGCGCCGAAACCATTCATCCACCGCAGGTGCCTCGATCTGGCTCTGATGCCAAGGTGCCAGAACCGGCTAATAACCTAATACACACTGGAAAGGAATAAGGTTAGTGGAGGAGTGGCAGAGTGAGTTTTAGGTTATCTCTGCCCAGGGGAGGAACGCCGACCACTCCCCCCGCCGGTCCTGACAATACGACCTCAGAAACCTGCCCACCCCCTGGTTGACTCTCTCCACCTGCCCGTTACTTTCGGGGTGAAACCCTGAGGTAAGGTGACCGAGACTCCCAGACGTTCCATGAACGCCCTCCAAACCCTCGAGGTGAACTGAGAACCCCGATCAGACACTATATCCTCAGGTATCCCATAGTGCCTGAAGACGTGTGTAAATAGGGCCTCAGCAGTCTGTAGGGCCGTAGGGAGACCAAGCAGAGGAATGAGGCAGCAGGACTTAGAAAACCGATCCACAACGACCAGGATTGTGGTATTCCCTTGTGAGGGAGGAAGATCCGTTACGAAAATCCACCGATAGGTGGGACCACGGTCGTTGTGGAACGGGTAGGGGTTGCAATTTCCCTCTGGGCATGTGTCTAGGAGCCTTACACTTTGCGCACACCGAGCAGGAAGAAACATAAACCCTCACATCCTTAGCTAAGGTGGGCCACCAGTACTAACCCACTAAGACAATGCACTGTCCGACCGATACCAGGATGACCAGAGGTGGGTGACGTGTGAGCCCAGTAGATCAACCGATCGCGGACCTCCAGCGGAATGTACACACGACCCTCTGGCCAATGGGGAGGAGTGGGTTTGTTACGCAACTTCCGCTCGATGTCCGCGTCCACGTCCCACACCACCGGTGCCACCAGACACGACGTCGGAAGTATGGTAGTGGGCTCCACGGAACTCCCCTCCATGTCATACAGTCGGGACAGAGCATCTGCCTTAGCATTCTGGGAACCTGGCCTGTACGAAAGGGTGAAACAAAAACAGATGAGAAACATTGACCACATTGCCTGGCGAGGGTTTAATCTCTTCGCTGCCTGGATGTACTCCAGATTGCGGTGGTCAGTCAAAATGAGAAAAGGGTGGTTAGCCCCCTCAAGCCAATGTCTCCACATTTTCAGGGCTTGGACCACGGCCAACAGCTCTCGGTCCCCCACATCATAGTTACGCTCCGCCGGACTGAGCTTCTTAGAAAAGAACGCACAGGGGCGGAGCTTGGGTGGTGTGCCCGAGCGCTGGGAAAGTACAGCACCTGTCCCAGCCTCCGACGCGTCCACCTCAACCGTGAAGGCCAAGGAGGGATCCGGATGAGCCAGCACTGGAGCCGAGGTAAACAGGCTCTTCAGACGATTGAAAGCCCTGTCCGCCTCAGCTGACCACCGCAAACGCACCGGTCCCCCCTTCAGCAATGAGGTAATGGGAGCCGCTACCTGACCAAAGCCCCAGATAAACCTCCGGTAGTAATTGGCAAATCCCAAAAATTGCTGCACCTCCTTCACCGTGGTTGGAGTCTGCCAATTACGCACGGCCGAAATGCGGTCACTCTCCATTTTCACCCCAGACGCGGACATGTGGTACCCTAGGAAGGAGATGGACTCCTGAAAGAACAGGCATTTCCCCGCCTTGGCATACAGGTCATGCTTCAACAGTTGTCCAAGTACCTTACGCACCAGGGACACATGCTCGGCCCATATAGCGGAGTATATGAGGATGTCATCAATATACACCACTACACCCTGTCCGTGCAGATCCCTGAAAATATCATCGACGAAGGCTTGGAAGACTGATGGAGCATTCATCAACCCGTATGGCATGACGAGGTACTCATAGTGTCATGAGGTAGTACTGAAAGCCGTCTTCCACTCATCTCCCTCCCGAATACGCACCAGATTGTACGCGCTCCTGAGATCCAATTTCGTGAAGAAGCGCGCCCCGTGCAGTGATTCTGTCATACATGTTATCAGAGGTAAGGGATAGCTGTACTTGACAGTGATCTGATTTAGCCCACTGTAATCAATGCACGGGCTTAACCCACCATCCTTCTTCTTCACGAAAAGGCCGAATGTATCCCTGTCTCAGCGATTCGGAGACATTTGTTTCCATAGCTGCCTTCTCCGCCTGTGACAGAGGATACACGTGACTCCGGGGAAGTGCAGCGCCTACCTGGAGATTTATCGCAAAATCCCCTGGACGATGGGGTGGTAATTTAGTCGCCCTCTTCTTACTGAAGGCGAGAGCCAAATCGGCATACTCAGAAGGAATGTGCACTGTGGAGACCTGGTTTGGACTCTCCACCATAGTAGCCCCTAAGGAAACCCCTACACACCTCCCCGAGCACTGACTGGACCATCCCTTGAGAGCCCTCTGTTGCCAGGAAATAGTGGGGTCATGAGTGGTTAACCAGGGAAGTCCCAACACCACAGGATACGCAGGAGAATCAATCAGATAGAGACTAATCCTCTCCTCATGACCCCCCTGCGTCCTCATAGAGAGTGGTGCGGTAACCTCCCTGATTTGACCTGACCCTAGCGGGCGACTATCTAATGCGTGGACAGGAAAAGGCACATCAACACGAACAGTAGGAATCCCTAACCTAAGAGAATATTGACGACCAATAAAATTGGTCAGCTGCGCCTGAATCTACTAGCGCCTTATGCTGGGAATGAGGAGAAAACTCCGGAAACACAACCTCTATAAACAACTGACCAACAGGGAGCTCTGGGTGAGTCGGGTGCCTACTCACCTGAGATGGTCGACCAGTGCTCTGCTTACTGCCTCGACTCCCTGGGGACCCTCCCCAGCACCGAACCGCAGTGTGTCCTCTGCGGCCACAGTTGGTGCAAGGGACGGCCCCTCTCCTGGTCTCCCTAAGTGCAGCACCTCCGAGCTCCATGGGGGTAGAGTCGGAGGTGCTGGGGGATGGAATGAATGAGCCCTGATCAGAACGTCCGCGGGTCTCCAACAGGTTATCCAGCCTGATGGACATCTCCACCAGTTGGTCCAGATTGAGATTGGTATCCCTGCAGGCCAGTTCCCGCCGAACGTCCTCCCTTAGGCTGCACCGATAGTGGTCGATCAGAGCCCTCTCATTCCATCCCGCGCTGGCTGCCAATGTCCTGAACTCCAGCGCAATATCCTGGGCGCTCCTCCTCTCCTGTCGTAGGTGGAACAAACGCTCGCCCGCCGCTCTCCCCTCTGGTGGATGATCGAATACCGCCCGGAAGCGGCGGGTGAACTCCTCGTAGCGGACCGATGCAGCGTCAATTCCTCCCCACTCTGCGTTGGCCCACTCGAGCACCTTCCCCGACAGACAGGAGATGAGGGCATATGACGGTACACCAGCCGGGTGGATGGTTGCC